>NC_092344.1:65406685-65531771 GCF_963676685.1 Mytilus edulis | reverse complement strand
CAGAAGCGGGTAGAAGTTAATGTGATAATTGATAATTGATCAAAATTCTGATAAGATCAAAAGATAACATTGATATTGTTAATTGTGATCAACATATGACTGTATTATATATATATACATATATAAACGAGTCTAAATATATATATTATATATATAAACATACTTTGTCTTTGTGGTAGGATGACAGTTACATGTAGGAAAAACAAATTTCCCAAAACAGAAAAACAGAAAATGTTGATAAAAGAATAAACACATAAAAAATACGTATGGTATAATTTTCAAATAGGGTTGCAGATATAGAACAAAAAAATGACAAGTATACATGCATGCGCAGTAGTTTAAAATAGAAAACAATAGAATGAAATTCAAAACAGTGTGGCTGTGGCCATTGATTGACAGATTAAATTCATCCATTGACTGGGACAATTTACGTGAACGTTTGTCTGTAACGACCACTGTTCACGACGTACCTACGATAGACATTTAAACTGTGGGGTCACCAAAGGTTCTTAACGCCTTTAATTATAAAATAATTCGAAAAATTAATCAGGAATAACCTTTATGTTTTGATTTATATAATTGATATAAATCAAAACATTGTGTTATTTCTGATTAATTTTTTCGAATTACTTAATTAAGGTGTTGACAACCTTTGGTGACCCCATAGTTTAAGTGTCTTTAAAAAGTACACAGTGAGCAATGGTCGTTACATACAAACGTTCACCTAAATTGTCCCAGTCAATGGATGAATTTAATGTGTCAATCAATGGCCACAGCCACACTGTTTTGAATTTCATTCTATGACAAGTATGCAGTAGTTCAATTACCATGTTAGATGTTTGTACTGGTCATAATGTAAAATATTTCAAAGAACACATCGAAGACTTCCATCCTGATTGGGCCACCTCCCCCCTTTAGATCCATATATGTCGTACATGCCTTGGTTTTCAGAGTAACAGAGTTGTCAATTCCCGTTTAAACATCTAATAGATGTGTCTTTTGTCGAAGACAATCACCAAAATTGTATGGGAAGCCATCGGTTGCAATTTTTTTCTTCTAATAATAACACCAATTGGCTTCCATATGTTTATTTTAAATGCTTAATTAAGTTTGTGCAATCTATAAAAAATAGGAAAACATGTGCATAAATAGTATTAGTTTTAACAAAGGCATTTACAAATATTTTACATGAGAATGATGTATCATGTATGGGATATGAATGATTTTATAAAGATTAATGGTAATGAATTTTATTTGTTATTTAATTTAGACAATCTCATGTAAGATGATGTTTATCAAATCATATATTTTAAACCTACTTAATGCGTTATTTTTTTTGACAAACAAACCAGCAGTGTGTATGTGTGTATTTTAATGTAGATCAACATAGAATCCCTTATTCTCTTTATAATATTTATTAACAACCATTTAGTATTTTGGTATCAAATATCTTATTTTGCATCCGTGTCCCTCCTCAAAAATTATTTGTCTTAAATACGAAGGGAGATGATGTTTAAAAGCCAATGAGAAAGCAACCCAACGAAAAATATTTTGATGAAACTGAGACGCAAGTTATAAACACAAACAAGCAACAGGAAACTTAAAATTGGGTTACACAACACCTACTATAACACCTCAGGTGTACATACTGTCGGGTATCTTTTTATTTTTTGGGCGTGGTGTCGTCGGTTTGTTTTCAACTTTAAATGCCCCTTTCGTATATTCTACCTCTCTTTAACACCTCAAATCACTGAGTCATAGACAGAGGGAGTAGTCCTGTTTAACGAAAAGGGCTCGTTTGTTTTACTCGTGATTCATTTAGTTTCGCTTCAAGTGGACCCCAAGATGCCTTTGCATCTGTGAACACTATCTCAAACGTTGTGCTAACACATCAAAAGGGATTACCGATTTCGTAAAGTTGCAGTCACATTTTAAAATGAAATTAAATTGAGTAATCCGGTTTAAACATTTGAACAGCTTAGTCGGCTTTAAAGGCAAAATATGGTTGAACGGCACGTACGCATTTAAAATGTTTGCGCTGCTAAGTTTCTAGATAATCTGTATAACATTTGCACGTCTTATTTATTATGTGTTTCGTTATATGGAACATTAGATGAGGACGAACAATCTATGAATTTATTTAAAACAACTTTCATAGAGTCGGGAAGATTTAGAGCTAGACAAAATTATAAAGACAACTAGCTGTCTATCATTGAAGACTGCTTAAATGAAGTAAAAGGTACCAAAAAGGACAATAAACCATTTGTCGAAGAAAAAATACAATGGCAAAAAACTTGAAAAAAGACATTAACAAGTCTTCATTGAAAATTCATGACAGAAAAACACGAACCCACAAAAAAAACTGAGCAGATACCATGTGCTGCAGATGTGTAAACAGATCCTGTTTAAAATTTGGAACAAATCATTTTGCTCCTAAGTTCAATCAATTAATCAATCATGATTCTAAATTCGTATGACGTTCTCTTCTAGGTGTCATTTGTTTATGTTTATCTTTGTCTCACTGCCGCATACCCGTCATGTGAAATTTTTGAATACAATGAAATTAAATGATGATACGGATGGTATTTGAATACTTCTAATATCTGTTTTTGTTTTTGATAAAACAAGAAAAAGGTATAAACACTTATCCGCAAAACCAGAAAAGGGACGATACAAACTCCTTCAAAAATCAGGGGCGAACTCCATTGTTTCTGAAGGGAATGCAGTTCCTGCGCTCAAAATGACCCAGATTCTGTGTTGATTATGGCAAGGATAGAATCCAATGGTGTTTGATGAAACACATGCTCAGTATGACAATAAAAAGTTCTTTCATGTATCCACCCAGTTCTGGAGAAAACCCTCATCGTGTTTTAATAGCATGTTTGTTATAAATTTATGAGTGTAAGATATTTGTTAACGACATATATCAGCAATAATTGTATCGTACTTTTTAAGTCGGGGGGGGGGGGGGGGGGGGGGACACTTCAATACTTAATTGATAGGAGGTGCCGCTGGGTTTCTGTTACCCCTACCTTTTCATATTATATTAAATTTAGATTTAAAAAATGTATACCCTTTCATATATTGCGTAGGTAAAAATGTTACCTTTTCCAATATTGTTTGGGTTTTGTTTGCTGTGTAATATAACTGGAATATCAAAGTGCCAAAAGAGAGAACATTGGTATATAAAACACAGCCGGAAACACCAAGAAAGATGAAAGACGAAGTTATAGGAACTTTATTGACCTTGTAATATATTTCTGATAGTCTTCCCGACCTAATCACGTATTTTCAAGCTTGAAAAGGTGACCTATTCCAGCGGCACGTCCTATCACCTCGTATAAATATAGGCAAAAAAATGAAGCTCACGCGTGTCAACATGTCGGACATTAAATCAAAAACGCTTTAACCAATTTGCATGAAACTTTGGTGAATTGTTTATATGTATTGACACGCGTGAGCTTCATTTTTCTATATATATTTTTAGGATTTACCGTTTCCGAGTTTTGGGGTTTTATTCATTAAAAAAGGGGGGATTTTCCTGTTTTCGGACAATAACTCATAAACAATTTCAGCATTTTTTTATGAAACTTTGGTAAATTGTTTATATCTATTGTTGTAAGCTCCCTTTTGATTTTATAAATTTTAGATTTTATGTTTCCGAATTATAAGATTTTATTCATAAAAAAGAGGTGATTTTCAAGTTTTAGGACAACATCCTTAAAGTGCTTAGAGCAGTTTTCATTAAACTTTGATGACTGATTTATGTTTATTAAGATGACTGATTTATGTTTATTAAGATGACTGATTTATGTTTATTAAGATATTAACCTCCCTTTAGTTTTGTTTTTTTTAATAAATTTCTGATATAACATTGAAAAGTTATTGAACTTTATTGAAAAAATGACGGGCGTATCATAAGCTCATGGCGCAGCTGTTTATTGTTTCTGACTGGATTGATTATATGAAATGTTTGGCAATTTTGCAGTTGGACGGCGGTATTCGTCCGAGAAAAATATTCTAAATTATATTGGTATTATATAGTCGTGTCTTTAACATTCCATGTTCCAATTAAGTTACTACATCTGTTATAATTATTTCGAATTATTTCTTTTATGGGTGGGGGCGGGGCAGGGTGTTTACTTTTTTTGTCGTATGTCGTGTTCATAATTTGGCGAAACAGTTTGTTTTTATGCTACATTGGTTAGTATTGTCCTCTTGATGTGTCATTGTCATTTTTATGATTTATGCACATCATCATCCTCTTACACATATTGTATGTCTGGTGTAAACAATGAATCTAATTTTATTACTGTATTAGGTTTTACAAACAAAAACATTTTTTTAGGAAAGACTAATGATACAGGAAGATAATAAAAAAAAGTCAGCTATCAGTTTCGGTACCGAGTTTGAGTTTTCCAGTGATATCGTGATAAACTATATTGATGTAGTGGTTACAAAACAAATTGTATTCCCAGAAAAGGATGAACAGTTTTTCTCAGGCGTAAAATTGACTAAATAACCATACACAATAAGGAATGTTTTAATAGAGCAATCTTTAGAAAATAATAGTTCTCGACAGGAACATGAGGAAATAAATTCATTTCTTTAACTACAGTATCTATAACAAAGTATATATATATATATATAGTAACTGACTGTCAAATACATTCTCTATAGAAGTTGTGAAAAGTTTAACACAAAATTCATCAACTAACAAAAACAGCTACTGCCGAAGTTCTTGATTTTGGACAGCATGGAAAAAGTTAAACTGGTATACTCAGCAATCAAATAACTTACAACTTTTTCACAACACATTTTCCCATACATAAATACATTTAATTTTCCATAAAACAAATTGCCAGTTATCTCGTATAGTGTAAGCTAAACAATAACTGGGTTGCCTTAAAATACGATAAATGACATCTTTACCAGAGATTTTTAATATATACCAAAGATTTTTTCTTTTTTATATTTAATATCATATACACTTGAACTTATGCACCGTAATCCGTAAAAATTTCCTTTCAAAGTTTTAAGAATTGAGATCACTATGTTAGTTTGTACATTGAATATGTATAAAGAAGTCTGAGAGTTTAAATCACGAAAATATAATTGTTTTTAAATAACCGAGTCTATTTTCGATCACATGTATTGCCTTAAATGGATAATTCTCATTAATATGTTTTTAAACGATTCCTCGAAAAAAGACAAAAGATCGCATCTCAGTGGTACAATTAAGTCACTGTATCATGAAAAAGACTTTTCTTTATATATTTACATATATGTATTTATAAGTAGTGTGCATGTTTTAAAAGTTACATGACTTTTAAATGACAATCTTCTTTTCTTTACTTATATCTACTACCGGGAACTTTAACCCATTGTACATCTTCATTCCATTGAATCAAGTACCATAAACACGAATTACTCTAATACATTGTATAATTTTATTTGTCATCGGATGTCAAATCATGTTCAATCATACCTTGTTTCCATGTGAACATGAAAAATAATTAATGATAAAGAAAAAGAGGGGCGAAAAATACCAGAGAGAAATTCAAACTCATAAGTCAAAAATAAACTGACAACGGCATGGCTTAAAAAAACAACGAGACAAATAATAGTATATACACAAAACACAACATAGAAAACTAATAAATCTTGGCAACGTTAGTAATACTGCCAATTATGCTCATGGCGATGCTAGTAATACTGCCGATTATGCTCATGGCGATGCTAGTAATACTGCCGATTATTCGTCGAATTATTAATAACCAATCAATCAAATTGATATTTTTTTCTCATTCTTAAATTTGTGAATACAAGGATATATCAATAAGACAACAATTCAAGATCTAAAAAAAACAAATGATAACAGCAGGGCAACATCCAGTTGTCCACAATAGGCAGGTGCCAAGCTCTAAATTGTTCAAAGTTTATATATATGTTGTGTACAAGTTGTAATGTTGTACAAATTATAATTTGTACAGAATTTTTGTACAAGTTATCAGTGTTTTATAACCTGCTGAACAAAAATGGATGATGCAAGCACACAGTCTTTTGCTCCGCATATGTCTGTCAATTTTTTACAACTTCATGATACAGTCTAATACTTAGCATTGATACAAAAACATTATAAGACCTCACAAAGATTTTGTATAGATATGAATATGGTATAAGGAAAAAAAGAAAATTAGAATTTAAACCATTCAGGTATCCTCATTTCCAGTTTGAAGGCAAGGAGAATAGCACTAAATGTTAGGTTGACCTATATTTATTTGAATTTAAAACATTACACTGGTACATTTCATAAGTTAAACCTGTACCACCTGTTGCAAGAGGGTAGGTGTCAAAAAACTTATAACTTGTACAAAAACCCTGTACAAATTATAATTTGTACAAACTTACATCTTGTACACAACATATATATATATATGTGAATAAATTAACAGAAACTTCGATGATTAATTTGCAAAATAACGAACAAACAAAAGACAAAAAAAAGAAAAACCCTCCTGAAAATAGTTGAAATTGTGTGAAGAATTTCGAGAAGAGGTTAAGGTAGATCCTCAGTATATATTTCCTCAGATAGAATTTTCTTATACATTGTCAAAATGAAGATCTAAATATAAAAAAGTAGGAGTCACCGTGCCATTTTTCAAGCTACGAGTCGTTCAAAATTGCCAAAAAATTGCTTAAATTGTACATGACAAAACACTTTTTTTGTGTATAAAATGAGATATAATTTAGAAATAAAATATGAAAAGATAGTGTCCCCAAACTTGTTTTCTTGCTATTAGATTTTTTTTAAATGTACTAAAAGAGTTATGTCCCCTTAAATGAATAATTTGAAAAATTGATTCTAGAAACACAAACATTTGTTATTTTTTAATATTTTCTTTTATGCAATGAATCACTCAGTTTTCCTTATGACGTTATGCACGGTATTGCGTCGCAAGACGTAACATGTATAATTGACAAATTTGACGCCATACTAACTTTGACATTTTGTTATCAAGAGCGGAGTACCTACTCGATCGACTTTTATCAAATAAATACCATATTAAAACTGAAGAAATGTTTCAAAATTTATCATGTATAAGGCAATCAATTACGTAAGGATAGTTTTTATTTTCTGATCTGTGATTAGATGAAAACAAATGCAATTTTTTCCAATTCTATTTTGGATAGAATGCATAGCAACCTTTAAAAAAATCTTGCTTCCGGAGGGTCACATGAGAAGATGAATTTTAGCCTGAACATCTTTTTTTGACAAATTGAACATAAATATTTAATGGTATTTATTTCATAAAAATCGGTCATATAATAATTCAGCAATATTTCTTTTTATAATGATTTTAGTTGAAATGATTTTTTTTTAAGATTGAACTCAATTTTGTCCAATATCTGTGCGAGTTTTCAGACTACATTGTATTTCTCGATCTTTTTAGCACTGATGGTTTAATTTTACAAATACGTATTATATATAATATATAGTTGTTTAAAATTTATAAGACCTTTGTAACTCGGATTCTAATCGGTTTCTTATCTATAAAGGTGTTTTAGATTTGCGTGAAAACTTTTGTCCATAACAAATTATCCCTCGGCCCATCCCCCCTTTTCCCTGTGTCTATAAGAGGTTTATTTCTTATGTATGTATGTTTTTCTAATCTGAGTGTTATTTTGATTCAGCAGACCATTTTGGAATGAACATTTCCCGGCATCATTTTAACTTCCTAAACAGTTCGTAAAATATTGTGTATTTGTATAAAAGACGCCACTGTGCAGAAACGTCAAAATGACACCCTCGGACATAATGGCTAGACATAGGGAATACGTTCCGAAAAAAAATGTAAGGTCATAATGTTAGTGAAAACACCCGACTCATTTAACCATTTATATGAACTTATAGTTTGTATCTTATAAATATGTTAGTTTTGTATTATAAATGCACATTTAGTATTTATACAACAAGTTTCAACTCAGAAATGGACAAAAATAACGTTTGGACATAGTGGCTAGACATTCGATTTTTAAAAAATTTGCTTCAAGAAAAAGTTTTTTTTTACATTTGAAACTTTGAAAATGTTTATCTTTTTCTGAACTTTCTATTGAGTATAGTTTTGATATGATTTGATTATTTTATAGGGATAATAATACAACTGAAATTTTGATAAACTTTCCTCAAAACTCATTAAGACAGGTTCCTCTCCTGCATATTTCGTTGAAGGCTTGCTTCAAAGTTCAGCCAATACCAAAAAACGGGTATGATGTTATAATATAAATCCAGTAGGAAGCTGATATACTACATTTCGCAGAATTTATGTGCAAAATTACAACGAAACATAGAGAAATGCATTTAAGTTAATCTAAAATGTTACGCCGGACATGCAATTTTTAACGCAAAAGTAAGATTTGTGACTTCAATAAAATAAATGTATGGTGCAAAAATTAATAGAATTAACTTAAAATAAGAAAAAAATGTCCGGGCCTTTCTGTAGATATATGGATGTTGGTAATTTTATTTTTTTATAGGCAAATGGTTGCTGTTCTAAAATCATATAATAGCGTAATTTTAATCCGAACGCATTATCGTGCGTAACGTATATATAGATAAACAGTCTGATTAATAAATTGCTTTTGGCAAAGAACTAGACCGATTGTGTTCTATGATTGTACAATCGAAGATGGAGATTTAAATACCATGAATCTAACCAATTATTGATTACAAACTCGGTAATAAACGGAAAACGTCGGGGAATTTTTTTTTACATGCGTTATTGTTCCGAACTAATGAACGTAAACCTTGCCATTCATAGTATAACTGGCAATTTTCAAATTCTGTGATTCTGAGAATTGTTTTCTGATTTACACTTTTACAAACAAGGAAGTATACAGTGAATTGTTCAACGTTAAATACTTTGGGGTGGAGGGGGCCCCGCTCAATATCTGTTTGTCCGTATTATTTATTTTTAAGCCATTTTTATGTTTTCTTTATACTTTTTGTCAATTATTCTCTATTTTGTATATTTTAGCACCTTACTGTTGTCAATTCTTTATTTTTTGGTCCATTTTTCTCTATTCTTGAAATTTTGGCCCATTATAATCTACTCTGTAAACCCTCATCCATACCCTCACAAATAATAAACGACAACTTCTATGCAATTCAGCTAGTCGACCCAAACTTCCGGATGCGTTTTTTGTTTTATTGTGGAGTCGAGTTTCTATCTCATATTATGTCGTTCTTTGGCAGAATATCAATATTTCTTTAACATGTTCAACAATGTTTTAAGTAAGATATAAGCCTCAAACCGTCCATCCTACGTCCTCAGACCTGTCCAATATTTCACAGATTGGGCTGTTATCGGCTTTATATATACCTTATTTATATTTTTTTGTATAAGAGAACCGTTAGATGTTTTGATCAACAGTTCTGTATCTACTTTATCTTTAAAAATGAAGGATATATCCCCAATCCACACCCTCAGTTGTTGCTTTGTGTGCCTCCTTAAAAGAGGAAGAAAACTCTTTACAAAGTAAATTTTTTCAACACAACATTTCTTTACATAAACACGAAGAAAGTAAAGCTTTTGGTACAAATTGTATATGAAAATCTATTTTAGAACGGTAGTATTTTTGTGTTCCGCATGAGAACTGCAATAAATCAAAATTAAACCGAAGGACTTTAGTTTAGACATATTTAAAATCATTGCGCATAAAGAATTTGTAATAAGGTTGTGAATGAAAATTTAAAGTTCAATACATAAATATGTACAAATGAATGCATTCGTAATTGCATATACATGTACATAGATTATACATAAATAAATATATCCTAAAAATCAAAAGGGAATATATGATGGTTATCCTTAAATTTAAACCTACACTTCGAATGATCTAAATCATGATTCAAGTTCAAATAAAATATGGACCAACGAAGACAAATATACTACGTGACAAACGTGTTAAATCAGTCGGACATTAAACACAAACGTAAATAATACTTAGTACTTCAGTTATAAGTATTGACGCAACTGACTTACTGCTTACACGTTAAAACATGTAGAGCCGGATATTTAATGAAAAACAAATAATATTTGAACAACAGAGAAACAGAAAACCCCCAAACAAGACATATCGAACTATATAAACAAACACCGTCAAACTAAATACATACATATGTATAGGAGTACCAAACTTGAAGTACCACCATGATCAACAGATGAATACAAAATTTCTGCCATGCTTTGTATTCTCTTTGTTTTTATGCTTGATATTCTCTATTCTGTATGTTTCATGAAAAACGCATCCTTTTGGTGTGATAAAGCACTAATGTGAAAACGTGAAAATATTTGGATGAGAGTTCTTCATAATATATTCTTTATCTTCTTTTTTTTTTTGGGGGGGGGGGCATTTTTCTCTTCTCTTTATATTCTATGCTCAATATTGTCTCTCTATCTTCTCTATTCTTGCCGGGCGATTTCTATATACTTTTTGACCATATTACGCACTTTCGTCCATGATTCTCAATTCTGTAAGCCCCATACATATAGTCGAAAGATTTTTTATAAAATTATGTTACTTTCAATTTCGGCCTTTGTTTTGATTTGTATTAGCAGGGTAGAAACATTAAGTCATGACATGGAAATGTTATTAAAACTAATGATAAAAAGGGGGTTTTGTTCTTTAAGAAATTATATATCAATAGCGTCCTTAATTTTAGAATCAATAATTCATTTACTTACCAGAGCGTTAAGGGTTAGAAAGTCAAATATGAAAAAAAATATGATTTAAACTATATATTGTCATTTATTACTATATAGAATGAGATTCAAAACAGTGTGGCTGTGGCCATTGATTGACACATTAAATTCATCCATTGACTTGGACAATTTACGTGAACGTTTGTCTGTAACGACCACTGTTTACGACGTACCTACGATAGACATTTAAACTGTGGGGTCACCAAAGGTTTCTTAACGCCTTTAATTATAAAATAATTCGAAAAATTAATCAGGAATAACCTTTATGTTTTGATTTATATAATTGATATAAATCAAAACATCGTGTTATTTCTGATTAATTTTTCGAATTACTTTATTAAGGTGTTGAGAACCTTTGGTGACACCATAGTTTAAGTGTCTTTAAAAAGTACATAGTGAGCAGTGGTCGTTACATACAAACGTTCACCTAAATTGTCCCAGTCAATGGATGAATTTAATGTGTCAATCAATGGCCACAGCCACACTGTTTTGAATTTCATTCTAGTATAGTATAGTGTGTAATTATATAAAATAAAAACTTATTACTCGAATGCATTAAAATTTAAAAAAAAAAGGCAAGCCCTGAACTGTTCAGTAAACATATAGAATGACTGCCTAACTTCTTTTTATTACTTCTCAATGTCCTTCGTTGAATAAATGGAGCGTATACGTAATAACGGTTATGAAATAATTTAGCATTAATTTTCCTTTACAAAAAAATCCGAAAAATCTGTGTTTTTGTTGCTTTTTATGTATTTCAATTTCAACTAATTTATAACACGTTTAACTTGGTCACACACCACCGTGTCGATCATAGCATCAAGCAATATTTAGAAAGTGTATGTACGATATATATAACCCAAAGGAGTGTGTGCCATACTCTCTTCAAGTTAAGAACTCTTGCAACTACTCTTTGGCGGTTCTGTAGTTAGCCTCCAACATTGCAAAATTTACGCCCTAAATCTAAATGCCCCGATTTTTCAGAGGCTGTACAAATATCTCTCCGACCTTCATCTTGGACGGTCTCTACAACATGCCCTACCTATCGTATTTATTGTTTAATGTGTTGTTGTCCGGAACATGCCTGGAATATTTGCCACTGAACGTTAAGCAATCATCAATCAATCAGTCATTCTAAAATAACTATAATGCAGCCCTGAATAAATCATTCACAGTTACATTACATAACGATTACTTTCAACCATAGATCAGTATAGAAATATCGTTATATTTTAAAAATGTACTTGGTCGCATATTTAATTTATTAGATGCATCCCTACTTTTGACATATAATAATTTGACATAAAAAAAATATATATTACTTACGCTTCGTAGTACCGGACATATGATATAAGATGCATTGGAGTGTGCGATGGAAGAAAAATATAACCTCTTGAGTAATGTTTTAGTGAAGATTTTATCTGGTCAAAGGGAGATAATCCAATTTAAACTGTGTCCTTTATTTCACCAAATAAATGAATAGTTAAGATAAGTATGTACTTGTTGGGTTGGCAAAATTTTGCAAAATTGTTATGTCTGTATTTAAATGATAATATATGGATATCACTCTTTCATCTGCATATACCTGCTTCATATGTATATATGTTAGTTCATGCATTACTATTGTTTGTTAAATTTATTGTACTATTATGCCTCATGTGAGGCCTTTAGTGAAATAAAAAGTTTCAAAAGTTTCAAAGTTTAATTACCACGTACACCGACCTACATTCACTCAACTGTCGTCTCTATATATATATATGAAAAGGGGAAGGGTTTGAGTGTACGGAAACTTGTTGAACCTGCCGTCTGCCGTATTTGATATTCAATTCTTGGTTTAAACATACTAACGTTTAACAGGTCGTTGATTTCAAAGTCTCGTTTATCGGGCATGATTTATAGTTTCCTATAAGTTACAGATTTCGAATTGGCCCATTTTTGCATGAATGCTGTGCGGTGACCTATATTTGAGGAGCTAGATGGGGACCGGGTCCTTCTTTCAGTTCCTTTTCTTTTATTTTCAATTGATATCTAAACCGTTTTTCCCCATTATTTATTTATTTTGCTCTTTATTCTTTATTTTTCATATTTAAGCATACAATAGTTCTGCCTATTTTTCTCTATTCTTCATTTGTTTTTCCCTTTATTCTGCACCTTTTATCCATTTTTCTTTATTCTGTAAACCCTTTACATGAGAGAAATAGCTTTCTTCTCATTTCAATAATTTGTCATGCAGTTTGAAATAAAATATCCACAATTTCACGCCAGTTCTGCAGGCTTCAGTCACTGGGAGTGTCCTGGTGACACTCCTCGGTGACTCATGATACTGAATTGACTATTATTATTAGTCCAACAGTAGAGTATTGACTCAAGGGTAGTAATCAAACTAACCTTTTTTTTTAATTATGAATGACTTGATACTTTATCATTTAATAGCTGCTTGAGAACAAATAAGTAAAATAGTTAAGAATTAAAACCTAATAGGGGCCTACATATGTTGAAGATCGAGATGGTCCGTCAATTTAAAAAGGACATGTGGGCCAGCTGAAGAACGCCTCCACGTGCGGAAATTCCTCGCCGTATTGAAAACCAATTCAGGTGTTCTTCTGGTGTTTTTTTCCCGCTTTTAATAGATGTCGGGTTGTTGTCTCTTTGATCGTCACATTACCTAGCTATTTCCATTCAGTCTCAAAGTTTTATGAATTACAGGAAAATCCGAACAAAGCGGAATTAGAGCACTGCATGAGGGAGATGTAACTTTAAATTTAAATATGTCTTCTATGAGCTAAAAGACTTTCATTTAAATTTTTCATTTTCAATAATTATTTGGTTAGGGTTTTTTTTCTGGCGCCAATTGTCGACTATGCCCGCACCCGTCAGTCTTCTTATTTTTCAAGAATAGAGGGCTGGTACGTGCAATATAAAGTACTATTGGATTGTACAATCGCAAGGGAACAGCAGAGCAGAATAAAATCTATAAAATGGGCCTTGAATATGAAGGAAATATATATTTAGTGAAAACAAAAACAAAAACAAAATATAGCTAATTAAAAATAGAGGCTGATATATATAAAACAAAATGTCTCTGCTTAAAATATCATTATGACAAGCCGTTGAGGATTTTTTCCCATAATACAACTAAACAGATTATTTTTTTTATATCAAGGATTTCCTTAAATAAATATATTTACAAATCGCTTGTTATGTGTCTTATGTAATATTCGAAAAACTATTTGAAGTTTGTTTTTATTTCATTTCGGGATAATTAAGGATAAAACTAATCGGAACGCACATTAACTTTGAATACCTTAAAATCTGCGTGTAGTTATTGTTCGTAGATTTATATTTTAAAATTTGTTTTCGAATTTTGACTTTTTCTGATGTATGTTAAATCGTGTTACTTTATGTATCGGATGGATAATTTAATCTGTGTAGTTAGTCATCGAAAGCGGATGAATATTCCTGCATCGAATTATTAATTTTGCTTTGTTAAAATGGTGAGTTTTTGATCTAAGGGCCAAAAATTGTGAAAACAAACACCACACCTGTTGTTTTCTTTTCTGATATAAACTTTTCTACAAATAATTTGACCTAAACTCAAGGAAATGTCCTCATAACATCAGAAAGTAAGTTTATTTTCTACTGTGCGCATGTCCCCATTGCAGTTGCCACTCGCGCACCTCCCAGAAGAACGATAAAATAATCAACTAAACGAGATATTATGACCATAAAATAAAGAAAGCAGTTCAACAACTAATTACAGTATGACTTCTTGTTACTGAAATAGTCTTTTGCAATCCCATTTAAAAGTTCTGAGCGATTTCCTACGGTGACCAATTCCTCGGACGCGCAAGTCCAAAGCCGGACGCATGTCATCTGAATCCAATTTGTTTTGCGCATGTTGACGATTTTTGACAGATAAATAGAAAGCAAGAAACACGTGGAAGTGTTTTCATAAATTGAGTCGTTGTATTATGACTAGATCATCAAAGCTTTTGGCTTTTTTCACAAGGTGCATAAAATAAACATAAAATGGCGACCATTTAAAAATTTGAATTAACTCCCTTACCAATGATATTTACATTTTTTACACTACAAACTGCAGTTGAAGTTGGTGACACTGACAGACACTTATAAATAGATATCACACGGGAATTTAGCTCAAATATTGAAAATCATTACTGATGATAAATTTTATGAGAAACTACTCCAGAAAAATTGCTAAAAAAGGGCAAAAAGCAAGTCCACAAAATAATGAACACAAATCTAAACTTGTTAATATAGATCTAATACTTTCAAATTTGCGCATTTTCTCATAAAATTTTTCTTTCATTATAGTCCTACTTATGATATTCCTTGACAGTAAGAAGGGATTTTTCAATGACATCTTTTATGCCATCTGCAACTGGTGTTTACAACTCGTTCATCAAACACAACTTGCAATTGCTGTATAAAATAGACATTTTTACACTTGTATGGAAATTTGTCCCCCATTATGTAAAATCACACAGGTTCCCGTAAACTTTGACATCATTAAAAGCATTTGACGTCACAATTAAAAAGTTGCTTGATATGTCAAAAGATGATTCGGGGTAGATCTAAGGTCATTCGGAGGCAAAATACAGCTAAAAAGTGTAAATAGGTTTATGTACATGTAGAAGGCTTACAAATGTTTCTAAAAGCTTATAAGTTCCAATGGATAAATTAAACTTGGCAACAACAATATTTGTGTAGTACACTAACAATGATGATTCAGCATGTCGAGTGCCAGTTGCAACAATGTATTACCTGTTACCTGCCATTTTATAGTTTACCGGTACTTTAAAAGGCTCTTTCAGGAAAATATCAAACAAAAAAAAACAAAGGTAATGTACATGTATTCACTGTTTTAAATTTTTGAAATGACTACTGCTTTGATATTGGCATTTGCCAATTAAGGAGGGTTACATTTACTATCGCTTGCTGTAGAAATTCTAGTATCTATTCCTATTGCTTAAAAGATCAAATTTAGGTACATTCATTGCAATATTTCCATCTTTTTGTAGAATGATTGAACAAAAAAAGGATAAAAAGGCTCGCAGAGCTAAATCACAGAAGCAAAGATTTCAACATGGAGTTCAAAATGAATACCATACAGGTGACAACTTCAGAAGGAATTCAGATTGGTCACCTGACTAACAGTAATAACAATGCCTATACTTCAGGTATGATGAGTGACGATATCAGTGAACCCAGTTCTCCAGAGAGTTCATTTGATGCCAACGACTTGTACAGTAATGCAGTTAATGATGATGTAACTGCACAGTTGGCTGCAGCAGGTAACTTTTATTCCATGTTGTGAAGTAGAGTAAAAAACATGAAAAAATTAGATGCCTTCTAAACATCTAGATTTATGTTTTTGGACAATAGCTTTTTGTCATAAAAATAGATTAAATGGCATCTTTAACAAAATTGATTGGATAATGCAGAAAGGACAGTATTTATAAATTGAAAACTAAAAACTAAAATTTTGACAAACATGATTGAACACTCACATTTTTATTTTTATGTTTTTGATGATATATTGTTCTTAGCAAAATGTATTTTTAAGTTTCTGACTGGACAACGTCTGTCATGAGTGTGTAGGTTTACCAGACATGTACCAGGAATTATCAAGGAGCCAGTGATCATTTCACTTCATAGATAAAGGTGATGAACTTGTTTGCATCAGTAAAGTTGACTTGCAATTACCCTTTTTAAAAACTGAAACAAAAGGTTTACCATATATATGAATTTTGTAATACATTAAGTATAGCCATCATTGTTATGAGATATTTTCAAATATAAAAAGGAAGATGTGGTATGATTGCCAATGAGACAATTATCCACAAAAGACCAAAATGACACAGACATTAACAACTATAGGTCAACGTACGGCCTTCAACAATGAGCAAAGCCCATACTGCATAGTCAGCTATAAAAGGCCCCGATAAGACAATGTAAAACAATTCAAACGAGAAAACTAACGGCCTCAAGTTTTTAGAGGACATGTATTTTTGACTGAAATTATCAAAATATATAAAAGGTTTCAGAAGTTTATTCAGTCTTCTTTATAAACTCTGTTTGAAACGTAACTCAAATAATTCTGCGCCCTTTAGCGGCATATAGCCTATCAATCAGAGATCGGCCGAATATAATGACTGACATTATTCAGGTTATTTGAAACCTGAGTTATTTTAAAATGTGTAATGTCTCCTGTGGTAATAACTTAGATTTACATTTTATTTTACACAGGACCTATTGGTGTAGCAGCAGCTGCTGCCATTGCCTCAGCCAGGAAGAGAAAACATCCACATCACTTTGAGACAAATCCATCAAAACGTAAACGACAACAGACCAGACTTCTGAGGTTGGTTTAAATGGTATTTCCCAGCTATTGCTGTTCATAAAACATATAGACGATCTATTTAAATTTATACATCTTCTGGAATCCTTGTAAAGTCATGAACAAATATTTGTTTGGGGGGAATAGGATTTCATGGCTAACTTTTACCTATAAATAATCATATCGCGGGCATTATAATGAATCCACGGTACATTTGTAGTTTAGAAAAAAAAATCTTGAATAGTTTGAGACAATTTCATTCTAGAATAGTTTGATAGCATTTAGTGTACAAAAAATCAACAAAACACTCTTCAAAGTCATGAAAAAGGATTACATGAAAAAAAATGAATGAACTCTTGGATAGTATTTCAAGTGATGTCAGTAATTTAGCCTAGGCTTAATGAAAAAAAAAAAAACAAGAAAAAAAACATCTTCATTTACAATTATTAAGTATGTAACATCCATTTTTAACTTGTCAAAAATAATGGTGTATCACTATTCATGAAAATATCACTAAACACCCACAGGAAAAACCCTAAATTCAAAGAGGCAACACTTTAATACATGTAGTTCATTTCAAAGTGAGGCCTTCAACTTGGAGCAGAATCTCCCTCCTGTCTTTATGGGGGTATTTTTAGATACATTTTGTCAGCTGCATTTTGTAGATTGAATAATTAATATATACATATTGTTTTCTTATACATATATGCTTATTTTAGGAAGTTGAAAGCAACAATAGAAGAATATACAACCAGAGTTGGACAACAGGCCATTGTGTTATGCTGTACTCCTGGTAAAATGTCACAATCTGTTCATGCATATAAAGTATTTGGATCACAACCTCTTGAGAGTGTGGTAGGTTCTAAATGTACATATGAAAGGAGATATTGGGTATGCTTCAATGAGAGACTAATAAAATGAAATTTAGTGGGCAGCATACAGTTGTCAACAATACAAATTTGTCTATACTTAAACTAAAAATGTCATATTTTTGACAGATTTGACCAAATGTAAATGATCTATGAAAAATTTACTGAAACAACAGGGTTGTGGTCATAATATCACACAGATATTGCAGCAGATATAGAAAACATTTCAAAACTAATTTGTTCTTATAATGCAGGTGTTTGGTATTCACAGCTTTATTTACTAAAAAATCATTGAACTTTGCCAGACTGAGAGTGTTCGGTTGTAAATAGATGAATTTTGAAAAAAATCTTAACTTTTCAGACAAAGAACAACAATGTAAACTCTATTCCTGTAGTTTACTTATATTCATGTATTGGTTTTATTCTTCTATTTCTTTATAGGGCTGTCTATTATTTGTCGATGTGTTTCCTTCTCAAAACTTAAACATTCCATTTTACAAAATAAATTTTAGAAATATGGCAATGAGCCATTATTCCAAATTTTGAGCACCTTTTTGTGTTTGCCTTGAAGCTAGCTTAGTTTGGACAAATGATGAGCAGTATTGTTTTATTGTTTTGCAGATTAGAAACAACAAACCAATGATCCTTCAGGACTTGGAGACATCTTTAGCAGAACAAGCTCCACCAAGTCAAGCAGATAATTCTGGTTTGCATGAATTACCTCCCCTGGTGATTGATGGTATTCCTACACCAGTAGATAAAATGACTCAAGTAAGATTATGAAAATAGGTCAGGTGTCTTCAAACAACCTCAGAATCTTTAGATTATTAACAAGAGTATTTGTATTGGGATTTGTTACAAATGACTAGTGCAAACTATTTTCTACATGTGAATAGGAACAACAAAATGAAATGAGGCATGTATTATTTGGATTTTATCAAGCAATTTGTTGATTATTTATCCTCTAGTGTCCTATTTACATGTATATAAGAATTTGTGATTAAAACCATGATTTAAAAGATAACAATTTCATTAAAAAAAAGATATTATGTTCATGGTATAAATTTATTCGTTATACTTTCAATTTGATGAACAAAGGGAAATAACCCAATTCATAATATTGCCAAAGAATGTTATTTTGATAGACAAAGTCATGACAGTCCAATATTTGATTTGTAGTTCAACATGTAAAATGAAAGCAATCTGTATCGGTTTATTCTAATTTACAGTAAATACATTGTAGATTTTTTGATAAACTAATTTTGTTAGGTTTCTTCATGTTTCATTGCTAAAATCATGAATTGTCGATTATTAATTTTCAAGCTGCCAATTGTCATTTAAATAAATCATAACAGTTTTTTGATTTTAAATTTTTCATTGTTTTTATCAAATGTTGATGTAAAAATATAAACAGCAAAAAAATGAATGTACAGAATTTTTGATAAAAAACCAAAAATCATTAATTCAAGATTAAAAATACTATTTTTTTATTTTTGTAGCACATGCTTAAAAATGATTTCAAGACAATAAATTTAAGTAGAATTTCAACATCAGTCCTGAATATGAAATGAATTTAACTATTTTATGATTTGTTACGACTTTTTAATGTTTTGTATTTAAGGCCCAGCTGAGAAATTTCATCCCAGAAATGTTAAAATACTCAACTGGTCGCAGTAAGCCAGGCTGGGGAAAAGAAGAATGCAGACCACCTTGGTGGCCTTCTGATTTGCCCTGGGCCAATGTCAGAAGTGATGCACGCACAGACGAGGATAAAAAACGGGTAAATGATTACACTCACAGAATATTTGACTCGATGAACAATTTTAACTTTGATATCACTTCACCTCTTTCAGAAATTACTGTGAATACAAAAATAAAGATGTGGTATGATTGCTAATGAGACAATTCTCCACAGGAGTCCAAAATGACACAGAAACTAACAACTACAGGTCACCGTACGGCCTTCAACAATGAGCAAAGCCTATACTGCATAGTCAGCTATAAAAGGCCCTGAATTAACAATGTAAAACAATTCAAACGAGAAAACTAATGGCATATTAATGTACAAAAAATGAATGAAAAAACAAATATGTAACACATAAACGAACAACAACCACTGAATTCAGGCTCATGACTTGGGACAGGCACATGCATACGTAATGTGGATGGTTAGACATGTTAGTGGGATCCCAACCCTCCCACTAACCTGGGACAGTGGTTTAATAGTTCAACATTAGAACAAGAGGGTTGGGATCCTGCTAACATGTTGTAATTTATTGTTTAACCAATTGGCTTGAAACTTTGTTGAGTTGTTCATATCTATTGACATAAGCTCTCTTTTCCTTATTTATAATTTTAGATTTTAAGTTTCCGATTTTGTTGTTGGTGAATTGTTTATATCTTTTGACATGAGCTTCCTTTTAAGTTTTATAAATTTTAGATTTTACATTTCAAAGTGATGGGGTTTTATTCATTATAAAAAGGGGGATTTTCCAATAACTCGAAAATGCTTTCTGCAATTTTCATGAAACTTTGGTGACCTTTATATCTATTGAAATAACCTTCCTTTAGTTTTTCATGAGTTTCTGATAGGACATTGAAAAGTAACTGAACTTTATTCTTTGAAAAATTGAAGGGTGTATCAATCGTTCATGGCCCAGCTGTTTGTTTTATAAATTTCTGATATGACATACATGTAGCAAAGTTATGGAACTTAATAAGTTGAAAAGTATCATGTGCTCATGGAGAAGCTCTTCATTTACTATTTTATCATTTATATCTAGGATTTCTATCAGTTCTCAATTCATCTATATAAATTATATTGTTTAAACTATGAAGAAATCAGGAGATCACCAAGGCCTAAGAAAGATGGATATCTTCCAAATTTATTTAATATTCAATGATTCTGAAAATATTTAAAAACACTTCAAGCAATAATAGATATCTTCTGAATTCCCCAGCTGTAGTGATTCTCCAAATGACAAATACTGTTGAGATACATCAAAAGACATAACCTTATTGACTCAGCACAGGCACATAAACAGTTGTCAGGGATAACACTAAACATTATAACATCAGTAACACAACAGGTGCCACATGTTGAGCAATAAATGCTTACCCTTTCGGAGCACCTGAGATCACCCCTATTTTTTGGTGGGGTTCGTGTTGCTTATTCTTTAGTTTTCTATGTTGTGTCATGTGTTCTATTGTTTGTCAGTTTATTTTTGATTTATGAGTTTGACTGTCCCTCTGGTATCTTTTGTCCTGTTTTTTTAAACTAGTTGTGTTAGATCTCAACCCTCCCTCTCCATTCAAATTGTGATCAGTTGATAACAAAATTCTCCCCTCTCAAACCCCCCAAAAAAGCATTAATACAGAAACAGTATTTACAACATCTACATTTGTATAATGCTGTTTTTTACTTTAGTTCTTGACATGTTCAAAATTTTTAACTAGATGTACGATTTGTTTGGCTTTTATTACATTGAAAAAGCTTCTTTACAGTAATAATAACTAATAATGATGATATTGTATTTATTTACAGGTATCATGGACTGAAGCTTTAAGAACAATTGTTAAGAACTGTTATAAACATCATGGACGAGACGATCTTTTACATGTGTTTCAAGACGATAATCAGAGTAGTGCTAACCAGACGCACCATGTTCACCATCAACCACAGAACTTTGGTGGAACAATGGTACAGACCATTAACAATCCTGATGGTACAGTGTCAATAATACAGATAGATGCAGCACCACAGTCAATTGTCACTTTACCTGATGGCACACAAGCCACTGTTGTACAATGTGTAAGTAGTTATTGTCTCCAGATAATAGAGTTGCACAGTACATATTTGTCTGTACATTGTTCTGTCTATCATCACTACAATTTGATAAAATTGAGAATGGAAATGGGGAATGTGTCAAAGAGGCAACAACCCGACCAAATAAAAAACAACAGCAGAGGGTCACCAACAGGTCTTCAATGTAGCGAGAAATTCCCGCACCCGGAGGCATCCTTCAGCTGGCCCCTAAACAAATATATACTAGTCCAGTGATAATGAACGCCATACTAATTTCCAAATTGTACACAAGAAACTAAAATTAAAATAATACAAGACTAACAAAGGCCAGAGGCTCCTGACTTGGGACAGGCGCAAAAATGCGGCGGGGTTAAACATGTTTGTGAGATCTCAACCCTCCCCCTATACCTCTAGCCAATGTAGAAAAGTAAACGCATAACAATACGCACATTAAAATTCAGTTCAAGAGAAGTCCGAGTCTGATGTCAGAAGATGTAACCAAAGAAAATAAACAAAATGACAATAATACATAAATAACAACAGACCACTAGCAGTTTCTATATTTGATAACATTTTCTATCTTTATTGACTCCCTTCAAATTTGAATGAAGTTATATACTTATATGCATATCAAATCTTTGGACAATTGAAATTTTCAACTTATTTAGTCAGGGGAATCAGATTTTTGTTTCTCTTGTAGGAGAATCAAATATCACATATTTATGAACAAATCGATGATAATTTATTCAATATACTGTGGATTCATTTATTTTCGTGGGTATCAATTTTCGTGGATAGAGAAAAAAAGACGTTTCGTGGTATACGTAAATTCGTGGATCGCCGAATACAACAACAAAAAATTAGATACGTAATTCGTGGATTTCTTTTTGATTGAGGAGATCATATAACCTCCTTGGTTTGATCAATAATAAAACAAAACAAAAAAGAAGGAATTCATTGAAAAAGTTTTGAATTGTCAAAATCCTTGCTTGGTCATTCTAGGTTAAATTGTTCATTGATAACTTCGATTACAATAATGGACAGAGACAACTAATTATTTGTTTGTTTTACAATTTATAAATTCTTGTCTGAATTCTATAAGGCATTAAAAACTTTATGATTGAAAGCTCATTTCCCTAATCACGATATAATAAACAGTGATATAAGTATAAGGTGTGAAAATAACATATTACCTATGGGCAATATCCCCGTACTTAATCCTATTGATTTTTAATCACTGGTAAACCAAACTATGACACTGTAATCAACAACTTGCAGTTATTTTCCATGAACAGTTTTAATCAATTTTAAAAAGTAAATTATCACTGATATTCGATATATTTATTATAGATTTAATCAAAATACTTGTATCTTCTTTCAATAAAAACTTGTGTTATGTTAAAATGTTTACCGCTAGTCAACACTATACTAGAACTGCATAACATAACCGGAAATAAACATCGGACTCCATACACATTTCTCAGGATTATTCTTCGTTGAATTCTTAAATTCGTGGTTCGCTGTGACCCACGAAACCCACGAAAATTGGTATACCACGAATAAAAATGAATCCACAGTATCCCATTTAACATGTTTTAAGGAAAAAGTTGGGGTTATGCTGGTTTTGCTCTGTCGGTTACCATATTTGTAACAAAATTTTTATTATTGCCTGAATATTTCACCTATACCTTTTACAAGATTTCCATTGGATTTTATTAACTAGTTGAGAATAGGTTTTAACATGTTAAACAGTTACTGAAGCAGGGGAAATAACTATTATTAGATTGTAACAAAAGTATCTATTGAGCATTCTGGCTTTATTGTTTCTTATGATTAATGGCTTGTTAACAATTACTAAAAGGGAAATGTAGTATATATACTTTGTTAATCATTGTTAATGAAATATTGTATTATAAATGCATAGATATAAGAAGATGTGGTATGAGTGCCAATGAGACAAATCTCCGTCCAAGTCACAATTTGTAAAAGTAAACCATTAAAGTCTTTCAAATTATTGATAGAAAATGATTTACAACTGAAGTTTGCAACCTTAGAGGAAGACAATGAAGTTCACACAGATACAATTTATTTTAGAAAAGAATATAATTGAGATGACATATTAAAAGAAAAAAAGCATTAAAATATTTATAAATGCAATTTATATATAGTTATAGAAAATAACTTTAATATATATTTATGTCATTTTGAATAGATAAATACACCTCAGCATGAAGCAACACAAGCAGTACAGACATTGGCTGAATCATCATCCAATCAAAATACAGATATGTCCCAGTCATTTAACAGTCAGATTGGTACTGTAAGTCTAGATATGGGAGGTGATAATCCTTCACAAATGGCAGCTCTTCCAATAAACCAGAATGGTCAAATCGTATTTACCAATGATGGACAGATAGGAGGTATATAAAAACAAATTAATATTTAATATTATTAACTGACTTCACAAAATTTATGTCAGAAATTGTTTTTGTGTATAAAATTTGTATAAAAATATCCAGTACCTGATACTTTTTTGTGACAAGAATGATAATTGACTTTGTAATGCTATAATTTGAATCCTACACATGCTTGGTAAAGGTTAAAAAATATATCTCATAATATAATTGGGCATGAATAGAAAACTTTTTACAAAATTTGTTTTTAATTTTTTATGCCCCATATATGGGTATTATGTTTTCTGGTCTGTGTGTCCATTCGTTTGTTCGTTCGTTCGTCACGCTTCAGGTTAAAGTTTTTGGTCGAGGTAGTTTTTGACGAAGTCTAAGTCCAATCAGCTTGAAACTTATTATACATGTTCCCTATGATATGATCTTTTTACTTTTAATGCCAAATTAGAGATTTTCCCCAATTTTCACAGTCCATTAAACATAAAATGAAAGTGTAGATAGGGCATCCATGTACTGAGGACAAATTCGTGTTTTATTATCATTTTATTCATGACAGATCTTAGCATTATTATCAAATTAAGACCTTGATTTACCTAAAAAAGTAATTTTCAATTTATAACATCACATTGAATAAATTATAATGTAAGAAAACTTAATTAATTTCTTGACAATTTTTAACCGGATTTTTGTGACAAAAATGTCGGTTATTGATTTGGGGATGTACGCCGGGCGGGCAGGCGGCAATCAAATGTTGTCCCTGCATTAACTCATGAACCGTTCAACCAAAGCTTTTAAATTTTAATATGTTGTTACTGACAACTAAATGAAGGTCAAGATCAATAATGGCGATTTTAACTTTTACCGTTCAGGAGTTATGGTTCTTGAAAGATTGAAAAATGGAGTTTCCAGTCGTGTCCGTGCATTTACGCATGAACTATTCTACTAAAGCTTCCCAAATTTTAATATGTTGTTACGGATGACAAAATGGAGGTCAAGTTCAATAATGACGATTTTGACTTTTACCGTTCAGGAGTTATGGTTCTTGAAAGATTGAAAAATGGAGTTTCCAGTCGTGTCCGTGCATTTACGCATGAACTGTTCTACCAAAGCTTCCCAAATTTTAATATGTTGTTACTGATGACAAAATAGAGGTCAAGTTCAATAATGACGATTTTGACTTTTACCGATTAGGAGTTATGGTTCTTGAAAGATTGAAAAATGGTGTTTCCAGTCGTGTCCATGCATTTTCTCATGAACCATTCAACCAAAGCTTTTGAAATTTTTATATGTTGTTACTGATGACAAAATAGAGGTCAAGTTCAATAATGACGATTTTGACTTTTACCGTTCAGGAGTAATGGTTCTTGTGATATTGCCAGGACACAAATAAATGTTAATAAATCCGGTTTGCTGTCGTTGTGACAGCCTCTTGTTTTTTTTATAATTGTTCAATATTAAATGCATAACCCAACCTTCTGCTTTATTCTTTTCAGGAATAGTAACTATCCCTGTATCCATGTACCAGTCAATGACAGGAACGTTAACAGCCATCGATCCCTCACAGCTGTCTCATTCAACGCCACAACTCACACAACAACAAATACAACATATACAACAACAGCTGCAGCCTCATCTTGCCCAACACCTTGGTCAGATAACCATGGTCTCGGCACCTAGTGAAACCTCTCCTATGGACATTAAACCACAAACATCATCAGTACCTGATGCCACTCAGGCTGTTGAAGTCATGACTGTTGATCAGCCATAGTGAATCTTGTTGTTTTGGTGCATAATTATAAACTTTATGTTTTTAAATTGTCGTTTTTGGCTTTGACAAAAAATGCTGTGTTCCCAGTTGGACAACTTTTATTTTTACTTTGTTAGATTTATTTTTAGGTGATGAAAGACAGTAAATATATGGAAGTCATTAAAAAAAACTCAATCAAAGGAAGCATTATCTGAGTATAGATTTATGAGTTCTTTTATTTTCACTATTTTTCTGTTTGAAAGATATTGTTCAGTTTTCCTCATCTTCATGGTGTATGAAAACTGCTTAGTATTTTTAGCTCACCTGGCCAAAGGGCCAGGTGAGCTTTTCTCATCACTTGTCTTCCGGCGTCCTTAACTTTTCTTCTCTAATCTTCTCTTCTGAAACTACTGGGCCAAATTTAACCAAACTTGGCCATAATCATTATTAGGGTATCTAGTTTAAAAAATGTGTTGCGTGACCCGGCCAACCAACCAAGATGGCCGCCACGGATAAAAATAGAACATAGGGGTAAAATGCAGTTTTTGGCTTATAACTCAAAAACCAAAGCATTTAGAGCAAATTGGACATGGGTAAAATTGTTTCTCAGGTCAAGATTTATCTGCCCTGAAATTTTCAGATGGATCAGACAACCTGTTGTTGAGTTGCTGCCCCTGAACTGGTAATTTTAAGGAAATTTTGCTGTTTTTGGTTATTATCTTGAATATTATTATAGATAGAGATAAACTGTAAACAGCAATAATGTTCAGCAAAATAAGATTTACAAATAAGTCAACATGACCGAAATGGTCAGTTGACCCCTTTTAGGAGTTATTGCCCTTTATAGTCAATTTTTAACCATTTTTCGTAAATCTTAGTAATCTTTTACAAAAATCTTCTACTCTGAAACTACTGGGCCAAATTAATCAAAATTTGGCCACAATCATCTTTGGGGTATCTAATTTGAAAAAATGTGTCTGATGACCCGACCATCCAACCAAGATGGCAGCCACAGCTAAAAATAGAACATAGGGGTAAAATGCAGTGTTTGGCTTATAACTCAAAAACCAAAGCATTTAGAGCAAATCTGACATGGGGTAAAATTGTTTATCAGGTCAAGATTTATCTGCCCTGAAATTTTCAGATTGATTAGACAACCCGTTGTTAAGTTGCTGCCCCTGAATTGGTAATTTTAAAGAAATTTTGCTGTTTTTTGTTATTATGAATATTACTATAGATAGAGATAAACTGAAAACAGCTATAATGTACAGCAAAGTAAGACCTTAAAATAAGTCAATATGACCAAAAAAACCCTAAGAAGTTATTGTCCTTAATAGTCAATTTTTAACAACTTCATAAAATTTGTAAATTTTTACTAACATTTTCCACTGAAACTACTGGGCCAAGTTCATTATAGATAGAGATAATTGTAAGCAGCAAAAATGTTCAGTAAAGTAAGATGTACAAACACATCACCATCACCAAATCACAATTTTGTCATGAATCCATCTGCGTCCTTTGTTTACTATTCACATAGACCAAGGTGAGCGACACCGGCTCTTTAGAGCCTCTAGTTTACAAAGTTTTAATGGTGAAATTTGCCAAAAAATATTTAGTTTTTTACCTTTAAAAATGTGGTATTGATTTAATTATAAAATTAAAGCTTTAGATTTATACCTTGAACTGAAAATTTGTGTGAAGAAAGCCCATATTTTTTTAACATATTTTATGGACACAAATTGAAATATTATTTTTGACCAAAAAAATCAAATCAAATGACCAGAGCTTTCTATAAAAATCTAACTTGAAGCACAGCACTTTTTTCTTTGCCTTAATTGTATTATACTGGTTATTTATGTTTGATATGAATTGCTATAATACAATGTCACAATTTTTAATGGAAATACTATTAATTTTATATAAAAAGTTGTAAATAAATATTATTTAAATGTATTTATGTTCTCTGTTTAACAAGCCAGATCACTATATGGGTATTTTGAATTTAACCTTCTTGTTGGAAACTACTTAAGATTGTGCTAACAACTGAAAGAAATACAAATAAGCTAGAAATGTGCATGAATTAACATTTAGGCATGTACAATCAGTTATAAATTGATGTAAATGAAAGCTATGAACAGTATAGGTATATAATAAGGAGTGATTCTTAGCATTCCACACATTAATATATTTATGTTTATTAAACCTCTCCGTATTTAAACATTAAATCATTATTAATCATCACAAGCAACAATCTAAACCAAGAAAGATTGTAGACCCGATATATGGTTATACTTCAATTAAACATTAACTCAATGGAAAACCCTAGATGGCCACAAGCAGTTTTCATGGCTTGGGATATGCCCATATGGTTAAATTATGCTTTTGAGATCTATATCTTCTCCATATTTAATCTCTGAAGATTTTCTAAGCCTAATAGTTATAGTGTTCCTTGATGTAGATTGATTAATTCCCCATTGCTGTTGTACATATTTAAGTGTTTCTTTTTATCTTACTTGTTTTTGATGAAGTGTATGCATTTCTCGGAGGAATTAGTGTGTCAGCAACAACAAAAAATGAGGTTGCACAAATCCGTGAATATTTTCATGACAAGGTATAGACCGAGAAACAAATTATCAGGGCTGAAATTTATTTCTTAATCAACGCTTATGATTTGGTGAATAACTGAAAAAAATAAGATAATTTTTCAATGTATATTAATTAGTAAAAGTATAAAATGATCACAGACTGTTAGTTCAGAGTGAAAATCCAATTATAATACCCGTAGAAGGTTCTTTTTGGTAACTTAGATTTGAATTTTAAAGTACGTGTATAACAATGATATGGTGTTTGTTTGTTTTTTATTATGATTATGTATTTTGTTTAACATAAACTTCATGGGTGCACGATGGATTGTCTGTACCTTCATCAATACGTTTTTACAAGAACAGTGGACTGAGAGGAACAGATCAATGCAGAGATGGACCAATATTAATCCACCAAAACACACAATAGATTGGCAATATTTTAAAAAAAAGTAAGGAAGTGAACAATTGAACTTAAATGAAACTTAAATGTTTCATAACGAGTGGGAATTGGATACACTTGATGTCAACTTGAGTAATTTTAATTTCGATATGATAGTAAAAAGTAAAATCACAACAAGACTGAACTCCTAGGTAAATTCAAAAAAGAAAGTCCCTTTTCAAATGGCAAAATTAAAAGCTCAAACACATCAAACAAATGGATACAAAATGTCATATTCCTGACTTGGTACAGGCATTTTCTTTTGTAGAAAATGGGGAATTAGACCTGGTTTTATAGCGAGCTTCACTACTCACTTGTATGACAGTCGCATCAAATTCCATTATATTGGCAAGTCAACGATGTGTGAACAAAATAAACCGACATGACAGGTAAAAATGTAAAAAATAGATGTACAACACACAGGCACTTGTCTCAGAATTTTTTTTTCCATATATACCTTAATATAACATAAAGGTAAATGGGGAAATAAATTCTGAGACGAGTGTCTGTGGTACAACAGTCAACACCGTGTTATAATCTTAATCCCTCTTAAACAAAAAGGCATATAGACGAAGCACTTTATAAAAAATTGAAGACTGGAATACAAAAAATCACCATAGCACATTAACAGGTCATACATATCAAATAAACATACAAAGGAATATAGACAAAGCACATTATCAAAATTAGCCTTTATTATTACTTTCTAAATTAAATAACGAGAGTTGATGTCAAGCGATATCCAATTCTCATAAGTTTCGAAACCTATTTCTCTTACTGTCAACACTCTCATTGTGTTAAAGTAAAGAAAATCTGTGAATTGTTCATCTTGTCTTTTTGCACATGCAACACAGGCACTTGTCTCAGAATTTTCCCCCCCTATATACCTTAATATAACAATAATATATCATTACCATCTAATTCTATTGAGTACAAAAACTTGAGATCAGCGTTATTTCAACGAGCACACGTTTTAAAACTAATAGAGTCGGAGGTAGATAAATGCCATTTAGAAGGAGATATTTTAAGACTAATTGTACTCATTAGAACAGTTAGAATGTAATACAATTTGACAAGAAAAAGTCTCAGAGTTGTGTATATTATTGAATAAATCACATGTGTCCGTTGCCATGGATGAACTGAACATAGTCTTAACCTTTGAAAGTCATCAATGACCTAAAAATACGCCAATAATTCTGTAATCTCGTCTTATGATGCTGGATAAACCTATTAAATTAACACTAAGTCTGGAACGTACCCTTTCTAAAGTTATATCTTATTTTTGTTCATTATACCAGAGACATATAATACAATATTGTATTATATGTCTCTGATTATACAAAGTAGCGGTTTTTTAAGATCTTTCGATTGTCTCTGTTTTATAATAAACGTTAGAGAATATAGTTTGAATAGAAGTGTCAGTTTTCCCCTTGTAGGAGGACATTGCTAAATTTATATGACGAGTTCTTAACCCATTTTTTGCGATTTGAAAAAAAACTATAAAGTAGATAGAGATAAACTTCTTAAACAGAAAAAAAAATATCAGCAACATAAGATAAAACAGTTTTTAATCATGAATTATCCTTTATTTCACAACACTGCGAAAAATCCAACCCCAACAGCACGTTCATGTGCCTATCCCAACACATGAATATTGTGAGCAGACTTCTTTTATTTTTTATCAGATAACCATGTTTTAGTCTTTTTTTTATTAATTTTTGTAGACTGTTCAATTTTAGGGCTGCTCATAGGGTGTGGACATTTTTTCCCATTTTTAAACACCAAGTTGGTAATTTTGAGATGTCTAATTAGATTAATTTTAATGCTTTAATTGCTCTTCTTTTGACTTTTACCCGACATATTCTGTTTATAATGTGAATAATTGACTGATCTACCATAGTGATAACTTGGATTTTATTATGTTAATATAAACACTGACATTCATTTATATACATTTAGGAAAAATACACAGTTTTCTTAGATAATTTGATTTTGTTAAAAGATCAGTTTGTTTCTGTTACAAATGTTCATTTTTTTAGTTTTTTTTTCAAAATCACACCATCCATCAGCAGAGATTTTAAATGTATCACATACATGTAGCTATTAAATGAACCAAATGACTTTGTTTTTTTAGATATCAAATCAGATACATAGAATCACCGAAAGATGTTTTAAATAATGTACATATAGAATTATAAAGAAAACTTTACAATGTGAAGTTTAGCATCACATGATTCACCTTCTTTGGAACTACATCCCACCCATTATTGTCCCGTTATATCAATATCCAATGACATTGGATATATAATACCCTGATCCGCTATAACTTTACATGTCAGTAGAGCTCCCTGCTCGGAGAGAACATGTAAGACTTGTCGATGTGTATCACTGACTATAACATGTCCTACTGATGTTGTCACTATATCCGAAGGGCAGAATAGGTTGTAACCTGAATTAACCTGAGGATATCCCTGATAGTTCCATTTAACCTGTCCCTTCCTGTCCAGGACCACCACCCTCCCATCGTAATCAGATTTACTATCTATAACCAGTATATCACTGTGAACATTAGATGTAATTCTACAAGGAATAGTATAAAGCCTCTGTTTATCTTTATCATACTCGTATGAATGTTTTTGTTTCCCATCCATTCCAAAGATTATAACTTTCCTATAACTTTTGTCTGTCAGGTTATAAAAGCCACCCTTTTCCATGACACCTAGTATAATCTCTTTGTTTTAAGTGACATGTATGCAACGTGGACACAGTGGTGACAGAGACAGGAAAGGTTTGATTTCTCCTGTCTTTGTTGTTAACAAACTGACAACAGTACTGTTATACAAAGACAGGAGAATATCTTTACTTGCTGCCAATGACATATCTTCTTTCATCTCTTTTTCTCTAACATCTATTTTCTTCCTCGCATTGTTATATGATGAGTTACACATACCAGATGATGTTTTTAATTGTTTTGACTCGTTTTCACAGAACCATAAATCCTTTGAAAGTCGTGCTTGAGTGTTCACTATAATAAAATCACAGCCATCCTTAATTTCTTCTAGTTCATGCTCTCTATGAATCTTGTTTATACAATCTTCACAGATAAGTTCACAACACTCAAGGCAGTACTTTATATAATCCTTCTTTTTATGCCTGTCACAAGGAATGTGTTCTGTTACAATATGAGTTGGAGTACCCGGATAATCCTGAGTTGACCGAATACTTATAATCTCATGTCTAACAGTAGTCTGCACATTTAAATGATTTCTATTGCACTTTTCGCACATGTATTTTTGACATTGCACTCATCTATACTGAATGTTAGTGTCAGTCTCACAAAGGTCACATCTCTTTTGTACTTGAGCTCGTCTTGCAGATTGTGGACGTGGTGCATAGGCCATATTGTTCAGTGGTCTAGTTCCAAAATATAAACATCATAAATAATTTATAACGACTAATTCAAATTTTGTTTTAGTATCTCACAGAGGAGATTGAATAGCATTGCAAGTAGTCATTTTAGTTTATATAACAAGGATAGCTTAGCGATAAAAATGTCCAAAAAACATTATAAGGGTAGTCAATTTTTTTTTTCGGGAAGAAAAAGCATGTAATGATTGATATTTTCTGAACTAAATCTAATAATTGAAGTTTATGCTATGCTTTTCTCTTTGTAAGAATTAGGTCAAATGTTTTTTTTATACTTAAATATCTTCTCACTTAAATAGCTTAAAAAGAAAAAAAAATTTATCAACTCTTTTTTTAAACATGGCATAACCCATCATTAACTCTCCTATACATAATTTTTGTAGATGAAATTTCATTTAAGTTGACGTAGAATATTAATTCAATTTAAAATTGAAAATTTGCCAAGCTTTAATACAAAAAGCCATTTTCCTTTCTCTACATTTAGTACAAAATTGTGTTTATTGAATAGTTTTAACATATACTGAGCAAAAAAGTTTAGCAACACTTTTTTTTTCATTTTTGTTGTTGTTTCTGCCAAAAAAAAATAATAAACATCATTGATATAATACTAAGGTCTACCTGAAATTTTAAACAGTCGTACTTTTTTCCGGGTGATTGATTTCGCGCCTTTTCAGCTTTGCACTTGTAATTGATGTTTTACCTTCTGTACCTGTACTTTTAAAACGAAATTTGAAATTTGTTTTTTACTAACGTTCAGAGACACACCATTGGTAAGAAAAACACATAAACTTTAGAAAAAATTGCATGGGGCGTCAACCAGGCCTCCCCGAAAATGACCGTTAGACAGCTCTTGGAATGGTTGATGCCGACGTAGTCTCGATTTAATGTGTATAAGTCAACAGTTTAGAGACTAACAAACAGATATCGACAAATTGCAACTGCACAGGATAGACCGAAATCTGGCAGACCCAAAAAACTAACACCGAGGGAGGAGCACTTCCTTCGCTTAACGTGAACACGTGACAAGTTTATTTCGGCCACAAGAGTAGTGCATAGACTAAGGGAAGCTACTGGGGTGCTTTAAAATTGCCAATCCTTCATTTATGTACGTGGAGTACGCACAATAAATTGATTTTGAATAACACTTTACTCATTTCCGAATTTTGACCCTATTGTACTCCATACCAAGAAATCCCTAGTGATTGTGAGTGATAAACATGCATGTTGCTTCTTACATGTCATAACATTTGATTATTATTAAAATTTTATATTTTTGTTGCAAAACTTTTTTGCCTCAGTATAGTTATGTACAAATCTTTCATAATGACTTCCCAAATATATCCTTCAATGGTATCCTTTGCATGTAGTAAAATCCAAAGGGTTAAATTCATAATGTGTAAACTCTTTAATAAACCACTCATAAACTTAAAAGGAATTTCATGTGGATTTTGCAAATCATCAAAACCAAACCTAAGAACGGATGTACTTTTAATTTTATGTTAAGATTTAAATTTTGAATATATATGTTGAACTTTAAAATTGAGAGTACAAAATACAGTTTTTTTATTATGCTTTTTTGTATTATAGAAGGTACAGAAATGGTAGCTTATATTGAATATCAGTATCGTTTCTTGACGGTCCCAAAGATTTATGTAGTATACATGGTACAACTTTCTGTCAGAAAAAGATCATAATAAAGAGATTGGTATAAACAAATATCTGGAAACACAACACTTTTTGATAGGCCCTTATTGTATTATACTAGTAATTTATATGCGATATGCATTGATATGATACAAGGAAAATGCTATTTAATCTTACATTAAAATTGTTAATAAATATAATTTAAATGTATTTATGGTCTCTATTCAGCCTACTAAATCATACTATTTATGTTTATGAAAGTAATGAACTTTATATGTTTTTATTAAAAAAGGAACTAAGGTTATTGGTATTTGATATTAGAACACTTTATTTAAATAATAAATCATTATCAATTTCGAAATCAAATGAAAAATACAATTTGTTTGCCTCAAATTGACTTTAAATCATTAATATGTAACATAATAAAACTTCTCAAGCAAAAAAAAAAAAAAAATTCAAATTTATTTGGAAAAGACTCCCATTTTGGAAAAACATTTATTTAAAATATTTTATCAATGTTAACATTTTGTATATTTTATTAATTGTTTGTTTTGCAGTTTTTCAAATAAAAAATTGTAATTTAATGAATCGCATAGTTGATATGATAGCAAATCTTTTATTCATAATTTCAAGAAATCACCAAATCCTTAAACATTTTCAATACAGTAATATATGCACCAATAAATTACTCAATGATACACATTCAAGGTTTAAATCTGTAAATGCAACTATTGTTCTATGATTTTTATTGTTTCGCCTGCGAAAAAAGGCACATTATGCGAAACATAGTGATTACTATAGCTGCGTAAACTGTTAGTATAAAGCTTCTTTTTCAGAGGGCAGAAGATCTTAATTTAGAACTGTTCATAAAAAAAAATCTGACATGTGACTGTACCCACTCGTCTTATATTTGTAATCCCTCTGGCCATGTTATTACTTGGGATCTAAACATAATTCAACATGGAAAATCTCAAAAAGGTGATTTCTCAAGGTCCAAAGTTTAGAGAAACCCAACACATCATCGAATGGAACCATAAGTTTAAAATAATTATAGATTCCACTGAGAACTACGCCAGAAAATGGGCTAAACGAGAAGAATTTGAACAGGACACTTTGTCAAAATTGGTCAAAACAATGAGGTCTGTGAATAAACTTCGAAATCATAAGTTGAAAAACTGATAATGATCTACTAAAGTCTGTTTTTAGAGACAAAGAAGCTGTGAAATGTCTTCCATCTCCTCAAGAAAAATATGTGGTTGTTCATGAGACAAAGCTTCAAATTTTTGAAATAGTGTGTTTGTATGTGAATCGTACTACTACAAGTGCTGTGTCAATATAATTTTTTTTTTATGCGACTGTCATATAAGTGACAGGTTAAATAAAGGCAACAGTAGTATACCGCTGTTCGAAACTCATAAATCGATAGAAAAAAACAAATCCGGGTTACAAACTAAAACTAAGGGAAACGCATTTTATATAAGAGAAGAACAACGACTCAACATCAAAATGTAACACACACAGAAACAGGTAGCTATAAACCCAGGTTTAAACCAGCATTTTCTACATAAGAAAATGTCTGTACCAAATCAAGAATATTACATTTGTTATCCATTCAGTTGATGTGTTTGAGCTTTGTATTTTGTTATTTGATTAGGAACTTTTTTTTTTATCGAAGTTCAGTATTTTTGTGATTTTACTTTTTTTGTAAAAGAATTAGAAATAAATGAGGTAATCCTATATACCAAAACATCTTTTTACAAGGATGATAAATTATTAAGTCCTTCATTGCTTCAATGAACATTACATAGAATGGCAAATCAGTGGACCTACCTTGTTTTCCATTTACCTAAGCTTCACCAAATTCAATACAAACAACGGTGCATTGCCAGCTCATCTGCATGTTCTAAGGTAACTTCTCTTCAATTGTTCATTAGATTGACACACATTCTGTCTGCAGTGAAAGAGGTCTTCATAAATACTGTGAAACTGTTTACTTGCGTAGTGGTTTTATGGATTCTAAAAAAAAATTAAAAAACTACTGGATAATTTGAAATCTCGCTCTTTCTCTGAAATTCGATCTATCAAAACTTTATGATTTTTCAACCCTGTATACCCCCATTTCGGATGTAAAATCGAAAAATCAAATAAAAGAAATAATTCACAATTCTTTTCAATAGAAAGATTGTAGCATACGCTATAAATGTATTGCTTTGGCATACCATACGTCAAATTTTGTGTATAGTGAAAAATGCTACAAAGAGGAATAAGAGTTCCAGTATCCTGGGGTTACTTATTGACAACATATTTTTTCATTTTGGAGGTAGCTTTTTTTTTTTAACAAACTGTGCTAATTTTCTCCTTGCATTTCCCAGCTATTTTTACATTCAAGAGCTGGTAGCTGCTACTCATCAGACTTTATAAAATGTAAGCAGTGTCTGAGCAATTATAGTTGATGAACCAGGGTTATGTCAAAGAACGTCTCGTTCTTCATGTTCTTAAAAAGAAGTTCACCGGAAGATAAAATGAACGTGTTTTATAATTATTCAGTATCAATTTCACAAATTATACATGACGGTCTTGAATTATAGATCCTAGGTACTGACGTTTGTTAACATACATCTTAATTACGTGTGATAGTGCTCTTTTATTTGATTTTGTATATATTTACCTTTACGATTTAGTTTTTTTTTTTGTAATATACTTTTAGCGTAACTCAGTACTTATACGTTCCGTCATTGTGGGATTGTGCTATAACATATGTTTGTAATCTTTTCTTTCATTTTTGCGCATGTGCTTTGTCTATACATCTTTTGTTTGTCTTTGTTGACATATGTCTTTGTTTTTATAATGAGTAAAATTATAACACAGTGTTGACTGATGTACCCTTTTTTGACAATTTTACCTATTATGTCTGTTTATTTTGTTGTTGTCAATATAAGGGAATTTTATGGGACTGTCATAAACATGGGAGGTTTAGCAAGCTATGAAACCAGTTTTGATCCACCCTTTTTTGCATAAGAAAATGCCTGTACCAAGTCAAGAATATGACAGCTGTTTCCATTCATTTGATGTGGTATGAGCTATTGATTTTGCCATTATGCTACGAAATTCTCGTGAATCATATGTCCTTTGTTTTGATCTCATTTTTTGTATGGTTCAGCAACTACTTAAAATTCTCACGCAATACGAGTAATAAGATTACTATATTTGGTATATTAGTTCCTTGCAACGTCTTCATGTCCTTCATACAGAGATCACCTGACCTCGACCTTATTTCATGGATCAGTGATCAAGGTTAAAGTTACATGATTAGGTCTGTTTCTCAAATACTATAAGCAGTAGTTCAACTATATTTCTAATTAGTATATTAAATGATTGGAATGGTTTCATGTCAATCTAGCAGGTTTCATCTGACATTGACCACATTTTCATGGTTCATTGGTCAATGTTATATTTTTGACGGTTGGTCTGTTTTTCAAAGACTATGGTCAATAGGTCAAATACGTTTGGTGAATGGAATGATTGTAAAGTTTACAAGTCTGTCTTGAAGGTATAATCTTACCTCATTTATATGGTTTCTTGTCAATGTTAAGATTTTGTGTTTTTGCCCATTTTCCAATTATAGCAAACACAAAAGTCAACTATAATTTGTATGTAAAAACTTGTTAGGTGTATATGTCTGTCTGACTTCATTGTCAGACCTTTAGAAATGTTAAGTTTCTGTTCAGCTTTTAGTAAAACCTTTATCTTTAAGACTTGCAATATAAAATCGATGGTTAGAAAAGCAGACGAAACATTTCAGCAAGTGCACTCTTCTTTATATAAAAAAGTTACAGTTCTCTAATATTAAAAGGAAGTGACGTAACCAAGTTAATCTTCGTGGTGTGAACAAACATGATTGATGGTTTCAATGTTTCCAAGTTACATTCATTACTGAAGGAAAATTAATGTATGGTATCTTCATCTGTAAACAAATATAAAAGGTCATGGATTTTTGCTCATTGTTGAAGGCCGTACGGTAGTTGTCAACTTATACGTCATTTGATATCTGGTGGAGAGTTGTCTCGGTTGCAATCATAGCATATCTTCTTTTAGATATGAAAATAACTTTGATTTTACGTCCTATCAATTTATTCATGTGTAGTGAGTTTTCTCATTATCTAGGAATTAAAAAAAATGAAAAGATTTAAAAGGATTTGAAAGGGTTGGATAATTGCCAATGTTTTATATGCTATAATCGATGGATACAGGTTCTACTCTTATTGTGTGTGTCCAAAACCTCTTTTCAGTTTTTCTTAACGATGCTATTTTCGTTGTACATGGAATAATATATAACATCGTTTTCCGATAAATTAAGAGGCTATTCTTGAACAATATAAAGTAACTATTACACCTACTTACACTTTCCCCAACTTGGAAACCAATCATGCTCTAGTACAAGAAAAGTATTCAGAAAGACCATTTCGTGCAATTATGGAGACTACTGGGATCATTTATAGAGACAACTTGGACCGTCCTTTATCGTCGTCATTAAAATGCGATAGGTCAGATACACTACAAATATGTTGTTTTTTCTATGGTCTGGTTGTTGTCTCTTTGGCACATTCCCCATTTCCATTCTCAATTTTATGTTCTTGTATTTATACTCTGTTAAATAAGACATGAGGCCATGATGCTGTGTTATTTTATCGATTTGAAAACATGTTTTGAAGACATCGGAGAATGTATGTGGAGACCATTTGGTCAAAAATATAGAAGCATATTAGATCGTCCTATAAATCATGATAGTTGGGTTTTTTTCTACTGATTTGAAAATCATATCTTGAAGACAAATGGGACCATCAATAGAGACAGCTTACTCTGCTCGGTCTTCAATAATGAGATAAATTCTATAGACAGATATTTAAGGCTTCAGAAAATATGATTATCAGCACTTTAGCTACCTCTCACTTTACTTCCCCAACACACCTTTTAATACGATTTGAGGGCCGTCACTTTTGTGTTGACATGACTTATCATTGATATATTCATAATTATGAATTAACTGTTTATAAAGCTTTGAATTTTTCGAAATACTCATGATTGTCTGCATAAGGAATAGATTACCTTAGCAGTATTTGGCACATCCTATCGGACGTTTGAGTCTTCAATGCTCTTCCAGTCACCGATGAGTCTTTTATAGACGAAACACGCGTCTGGCGTACGAAATTTTAATGCCGGTATACTGATAATTTCGGTTTTAATAAGTTTTTTTTTAAGATAATGGTAGCTTTCCACAACATGCACAATACATTCGGTAAAACATCCAGTTTTTCTTAAATCTTGAATTTTGATAAAAATCATATTGTTTCTTTCGCCAATATGCATGGTTTGATTTTTTTTTTATAATTATCTATCAATAGTTATGGCAAGTGATTTGATTACTCCACACATGTGATTGAAAGGACTTTATTTCAAAAATATAAAATCAGAGACAGATAATCTTTAAATGTACATTAAGAACTACGTCGAAAACTTCACAATGTGAAGGTTAGCATCACATGTTTTAATATCTCCAGATTCACACCCCACCCATAATTGTCCGCTGGTATCAATGTCCAGTGACCATGGGTATATTATCCCCTGATCTTCCATAAACGTACATGTCAGTAGATCTCCCTGTCCTGACAGAACATGTAGTGCATGTATGAAAACATCACACACTATTACATGTCCAACTGACGTTGACACTATATCCAAAGGGTTGAATAGTTTCTCTCCTGAATTAATTTGAAGATTTCCCTGATATATCCACTTTATATGTCCCACTTTGTCCAAAACCACCACTCTCCCTTCATGACTAGATTTACTATCTATAACCAGTATGTCATTGTTTTCGTTAGATGTAATCCTCTCAGGAAACGTAAATAGTCTCCGTTTATGTTTATTATATTCGTATGATTGTTTTTTTTTACCATCCATCCCAAAGATTATAAGTTTCCTACAACTTTTGTCTGTTAGCTTGAAACTCACACCAACCTCCTTAACACTGAGTATGATCTCATTACATTTAGTGACATGTATACCAATTGGTATCAGTGGTGATACAGACAGGAACGGTTTGATTTCCCCTGTATCTGTTGTTAACAAGTTGACATCAGTGCTGTCTATAGAAGACAGGAGAATATCTTTACTTGCTATAAGTGAAATGTCAAAAGCCCGAGCTGAAATGTTCTTCACAGTTCTTATGTTGTCATCAATGTTTATCTTACTTAGAGTATTTTCTTGAAAATTAGAGATCCATGCTGTTTTGTGATCCAGTGTTAACAGTCTATCTACGCTTTTAAATTCTGTATTATAACTCTTGACGACTTTCAAGTCAATTTTGGATTGGTCCTTTTTAATTGGTTGGGACTGAAGTGATCCAAATAAGACTGACGGAGTTATGTCCCCTTGAATGAAATCAATAGCCTGATGTGGAAATTGATTGAACTCTAAACAAGGAAGGTTATTATTAATATCTCTTATGGTTGTTATAATTTTGTCTGCTCTGTTATTCTCCTTTGATTTTTTTAATTCTGATTTTTTGTCTCTTAAAATTTCTTTGATTTCTTTAATTTTCTTTTCAGATGTTTTTCTCTGTTTCTCGACATTGCATTTATTGGTTTCTAATTGAGCACGTAAATGATTCACATATTTTTTAATTGCTTCATTTATCTCTTTTTCTCTTACTTCTATTTTCTTTTTTGCGTTGTCATAGGATAAGCTACACATTTGACTAAGTCTTTGTAATTGTTTTGACTCACTTTCACAGAACCTCAAATCTTTGGAAAGTCTAGCTTGAGTCATCATGATAACATCATCACAGCCTTCATTTATTTCCTCTAGTTGATGCTCTCTGTGAGTCTTATCAATACAATCTTCACAAACAAGTTCAAAACAATCAAGGCAGCACTTTACACATACCTTCTTTTTATGTGTGTCACAAGGAATGTTTTGTGTTACCATAAAAGTTTGGGTGTCCTGAGCATCCTGGTAAGACCGTAAATTTATAATCTCGTGTTTGTCAGAGGTTTGCACATTTAGATGAATTTTATTACATTTCTCACACATGTATTTTTGACACTGTACGCATCTGTATTGAATTTTTGTGTCAGTCTCACAAAGTTCACATTTTTTCTGTACTTGAGCTTTTCTGACTGATAGTGGACGCAGTGCATAGGCCATATTAAACAACGGTCAAAGTCTACAGCATCAAAGTAATCCTATACCATAGTCTGGCAAACTTTTAAGTTATGTTTGAATGTTAACTGCCTGGATATGGCCTCTGATATGCAGTCATCATTTCAGAAATAAAATTTATCACAACTGTAGCTAAGGTATAACATATGAAGATTAGTGGAGTATTATGAGGGGAGGAAGGGTATGTTAAATTTGATTATCAATAATTAAATGATGATGTTATGAAGTGATGTTTATTAATTCCTTTGTAAAATTGATGTTAAATATTTTTATTCAAATAAGTAACCATTTATAAAAATTTTGTAGCTTAAATATTAAATTCTCTTCAAAGTATTCATTTTTTAAACATGGCTTAACCCATTATTTTAATTAATTATACATGTATTACGTATTATCGTTTTTTTTAAAGCATTCAGGTATACCCTTATCTATTGGTTATAAATTTCAAACCTATATATTATTCCACAAGTGACAGAATTAAAACTGTTTAACATTTACTGATAGGTAAACACCAAAGCGGAAAAGATAACATAAGTCTATGTTGATTTTGTGAACAATCCAATGATGAAGTAAACGTAATTCATAAGTATGTTGTTTGTTCCAAATGAAAAGATTCATTTAATGTGTATTTGCAATAACTAGTTACTTTTTGTTTCGCTGGCAGTATGCGAGACATAGGGATTACTTTCCGATGGCAGCAGCGGATTACACTATTTGCATAAGGCTTTATATTTCAGAAGGTAGAATGCTTCATCCCTTGTATTCATATGACTTATGTTACAAATTTTTTGTCTGAAATAGGTCCATTCTCCTTGACCTCATTTTCATGGTTCAGCGACTGCTTGCACAAATGTATAGTATGTTTGTCAAGTGAAAAATACACTTTTAATCAGTAATAGGTCAAATATATTTGGTACATGGGATACTTGCATGGTCTACATGTCCGTCAAATAGGGTTCATCTGACCTCGATCGTTCATAGCTTTGAAAGTCACTGGATAAAGTCAACAAAACTAAGTTAAGCTTTACGATGGTTTATATATAACTTCTTCAATAGTGCAAAACATTAATTACAATAAAAGTTCAACGGTAAATATTCCGGAAAGATACAACAAATAAATGTTCTATACTAAACACAATGAATGTCACTGTAAATGCACGGCGTCCGTACAGCTTGACCGCTGGTATCCAACTGACCATTTACATAGAAATAATATAAAATGAATTGCGTAATCTTACTTAATCATAACTACATGTGCTAATGAAATTTGTCACGTAATGCTGTAAACGAATAATACAATTAAAAACATATATACGATAACAAGAAATAGACAATGCTAGGATTAAAATGGATTATCTTCTTAAATTATAAGCTGACAATTTTGAGAACAATAGTTTCTTGCTTTTAGATAAAGTTTGAATGTCCACGAAATAATCAAAGCGGAAAATATCGCTGTCACATCAGCATCAAATTTATCATCATCTCCAGAAAAAACAACCCACCCATAATTGTTCCCTTGTACCAATATTGAGGGAGGTTGGATAATAATATCCTGATCCTCCATTACCCTACACCTCAGTACATCTCGCTCTTATAGAACACGAGAGGCAAGTCTGTTTGGATCACAAACTAGAATATCTCCTACTGATGTGGTTACTATATAGATATTGGTAGATGTGGTATGAGTGTCAATGAGACAACTCTCCATCGAAGTCACAATTTGTAAAAGTAAACCATCATAGGTCATAGTACGGAGCCTTGGTTCACACCGAACAGCAAGCTATAAAGGGCCCCAAAAATTACTAGTGTAAAAACATTCAAACTGGAAAACCAACGGTCTAATCTATATAAAAAAAACGAGAAACGAGAAACACTTATGTACCGCATCAACAAACGAACTACTGAACATCAGGTTCCTGACTTAGGACAGGTGCAAACAAATGTAGGGGGTTTAAACGTTTTAATAGGTACCAACCTTCACCCTTACCTGAAACAACATCAAAACATAGAAAGACACACTATAAAATACCAATTGAAATGGCTGGACTCAATCAAAAGACATATTAACACAAGTGAACATATACTGAACGAATAAGTTTGATCTATGACACACTGTAAATACAATGTAAATGATATGTCTGTAATAGTGTGTTCTTGATGAATTGGCATGTGAATAATAGGTCCATTTAACCTTTCCCTCTCCGCCAATCATAATTAGACTGTTTTTGTTTCCCATCAATCCCAAAGATGATAATTTGTCTTTAACTTTTGTCAGTTAGTCTCCTCCATGACACCCCGTATAATATCGTTGTTTTAGTGACAAGTGAGTCAGTTGGATACAGTGTTGACACAGACTGGACAGTTTTCAGCTCTGCTGTTTTTGTTGTCAACAGAATGACTCCAGTACAGTCAGACAAAGACAGGAGAATATCTTTACTCACTGTTAGGGACATGTCGAAACTAGAAGCGAGATGTCCTTCGCAGTTTTTATTATGTAGTTACATCAAAGTTGGAAATCTATATTGTTTTGTTATCCAGTGGTAATAGTCCGTTCAGTCAATCTGGAAGGTTGGTTAATACCTATAATAGGGGAGGTCTATCTCATTGTTGTGTTAGGTATACTTGTTTACCTTTGGATAAAATAATGCCTATTTATTTATTTTCAGTTTTTTATGCCTAGGTCACATATTCACGGATCACCTCGCCGGATCCACTACGGATCAAATCTCACGGATGATCCCGCGGAAATGCAGTTTCCGTAGTCCGATACGGATGCGCAACAGTTTGACTACGGGTGTTGACGTTACTACCACGGACAAGGGTCATTTGGCGACATGAGTGATACGGGTTCTTACGGTGAGACACGGTTTAGTACGCAACGACACGTGTCGGGGCGTATGTACTGGGGAAAAACAGCGGTTTGCTGCGGTATAAGTAAGGGTTAATAAGGGTTAGTACGAATGAGAAAGGTCTGAAACGGAATAGTACGAACCGCCACATTTTCTAAAAGCTGTTAATCTTTTCTTTACTTAAAGCTTGGGATTTATCATTACTTTATGGCAGTGAATCGTAGATTTTTGTTTTGTTTTGTTATAAATACATTATTTATCTGTTTGTCTGTACCATGTGTTGTTCTTCGTAATCCTCGGACCAACGACATGTAGCAATTCTTAATTATTTGAGACTAATATTACAAAGTCCTTGAATGTAACTGGATTTTCCGCACAAAATTCAGTCATGAGGAGCTCCTACTGGTCATGGATAGGTATCTTTCTACTCTGTCTCTGGTCACCTCTACGTCTGCCATCAAGTAGCTCAACCACTGTCCTATCATTTTTTGCTATATCAATATCCTATTCCAGCCAACTAATTACAAGAAGCAGTTGTTGATCATTCATGTTGGATAATGTTATGTATACCTCAACGGCAAGACACAGAATACCTTGGACCCTATAATTAGGGAGTATTTATACAGATTCCTTATGTCAGTTTGTCGTGAACCGTAATATTCCGATCTTGTCGTGTTGTAACGTAGTATACAGTAACAGACTGTCAGAACCCTGGCTGATCTCTAGCTATCCGCATTGCATCGTAATGAAATCGTGCCATTCCGTGGCAAACTCGTAACAAATCGTATTGTATTCTTAAAAATACGTGGTGTAACCGTACTAGTACGTAGTTCTCCAGAACTAACCATAGTAATCATTCGGGCCTACGACTAAGTACGGGTTAATACGGTTTTGATAGGGACTAAACGGATTTGTACGTCCTTATACGGTTTAGTAAGGTTTACTGCGGTTGTTTGATTCGGGGTCTGCGCATGCTAAAAAATTGTCAAGGATATACAAGTACTGTTACGTATGACTACGGCTACAATACGGAAATCTACGGACTAATACAGATTGCCACGAATGATGCCGGATCGTATCCGTAGCTAATCTGTCGCCAAATCCGTGAATGTGTGACCTAGGCATTTCAGGCCAAATCATTCATTTTCAAAAGATGTCACACCCAGATAATTTTTTCTGATGTTTGGTAAATCTGTTTTTGCTTGTTCTCCTAGAGGTTCCGTACGTGGCAGAATTTAAGGCAAATTTCAGTTGAAATGTCTCTTCTAGAGCTGCTCAAGGATTAAACCGACTATGCATTGTATCTGAGGACCACTGAAGAATTGTAAGCATATAAGGTAGATCAAAATAAAGTTGGTCCTGTTTATCTACAACACTTATGTTTCAAAATTCCTGTTATGCCAAAGTGAAGGTATATTTATTTTACGGTTACTTAAATTAGCTCTAACTATATATGTCAATTCGATCAATTTTGAGAACAATGTTGACTGTATACACTGGTGGAACTAAAGATGCATAATTATTTTTTCTGTTATACCAGTTAATGTTTTCATGATATTGATATTCTTGGGTTGCTAGATAAAATCAATTCCTCTGAATTTAACTTATATAAATCAGATGCAAATATGCCTAAATAATCAAACTTGAAACCATTCAAGATAGAATCACCATAAATTGAAAAATCTCATTTAACCATGTGTTGTGTTATTAGCATTTTTCAGAGAAGCTGTGAAGGGAGCTATAAAAGAGAGCAAAAGATACCAGAGGGATATTCAAAAGTATAAATCGAAAAAATAAACTGAAACTCAATGACTAAAAACGGAGTAGACCAACAGACAAACATTAGTACACAAAACACAACTTAGAAAAATAAAGAATACAAACCCCTACAAAACTGGGGGAGTAGATCTCAGATGCTCCAGAAGGTTAGCGGATCCGGCGCAAATGTAAGACACATTGTGTTGTTCATGTATAAGTGTATTGAATTAAAAAAATTACTGAAATATGATAAAGATAGAGTGATATAGGTATACCATGAGTGGGGGCTTAAAAGTACTATGTGCTATCATAAAACATTTCTCCATTGGTGAAGTTTTCATGGCCCCATAAATTTAGGTCACGACTATATAGCGTTACCCTTGTCCATCATTCCAGTGAACAGTTATACTGACTTTTTTTTATTAAGTGCCTTCACATATTGATCTGAATTTTAGTATGTGAGACTATTATAAGGCCAACTAAAATTAATTAGTAGATTTTCATCCAAATTTTTGAAAAAAATGGGGTGGGTGGGAGGATTTTATTTTTTAAATTTATTTCATATGAAACCCTTTTGTGACGAGTTCTTCATATATGCAAGTGTAATGATAAGCTGATATCCTGTATACACAAGTATAAGGAATCTTACATAATTTTTCAAATCCTTAAGTAAATACTATCTAATTGCGGCTTTAAAAACTAAACAACAAAAACGTGTGAGAAATGCTGTCTTCAGTTGGACTACCTTCACTAAATGTATTAGGGTTTCAAAACGATGGTTTGTATTCCATTAAAATGAAGCAAATGCATTGGTATGCAACACATTTATTATGAGTACAGAATAAAATGAAAACTCGAACAGTGTTGAAATAATTGGGTTGGTACTTATGCAAGATGAAAATATAATTACCATGTAAAACTTGAACTTAATAATAAAAAAAAAGTTGTTGTTTAATGGCTCTTTTATGTGTATTGGGACATTTGCTGTTTTTCAACATAAAAATAAAATGCATATGTTAGTCGACTTTTTAAATTCAAAATACGGTCATAAATCTAACAAGTTTGTGCTTGTGTTTCAATATCTTTAATCCAGTCATGTTTTCTGTATCAATGGTTTCTACAAATCTTGCGCTTTGGATATCATTCACGGTTTATTAAATTTCCTGACACAAAGCCATTGCATAAATAAAAAAATCCGCAGTTTTCTAATCACAGAAATTTGTGACATACCGTGATTTGCGGTCTTGGAAACAGAGTGTTTCTCGTAACACAAATATTTCATGTCATTCTCGTAATCAATCTTTACTCTCGGAAGATGATGTTGTCATCATAGAGCAGCAGAATATGTCGACTTAATTATTTTGGTTAGATTTACTCGAGGTACAAAACCGAAATTTGAAACAGGAAACTTGGAATGAAACGAAATTTTAACGGTTACCGGTAACGGAAATGAACAAAAATTCGGAAATCGTAAATTTTTTGAAATATAAAAAAAATTCGGGGCGGGCCGATTTCATAGTAATGCATTTCAGATCAAGTTTACGTTTGTATCAACACCACTGAATTTTGCAGATATAACAGGATTTGGACCTCTTTTAACATTCGTGTTATTTTGACACATCTAGTTTTATACAATATTCTTTATGAGTTAAGTGCAATGACACAAACAAATCACTCCAATCATTAATAAACTGCTTTTATTTCTAACAATTTCTGACTTATAACATAATGGACTCTAGAGTAACAGCTTTGTTACCATGGTAATTACACTAAATCATTTGAAATCTCTTATTCTAACTAACAATCAATTAAACACTGACCTTTCATGAATTTGTCTTTATATAATAATACATTTATTCTATATAAAGTGACATGTAATATAAACATTGACTGTTGTAATGTGACTATGTGTAATTTCATATCCATATGTAGTTCAACAAATAACAAATTTTAATTAATTTTTTTGCTTTTTTTAAATAGCTTTTATCTTATCATAAAAGTTGTGGCAACATAGAAACTGCACTGCTAAAAAAGTATAGTGTACAGAATTATAGAAATGTTTACTCTCAAATTTAATAAAGAAAGTTTTGATGTCTGCTGAATTTAAAAGGGGTCTCGAAAAACATGAATCACTAAATTTGACTAATAAATATGCAAATGTATGTATTATTCACCGCTCTTTTCTAACTAAGAAATAAATAAAACTTTTTTGGCACTGGAATGTAACCATAATGCAGTGCAGTTTAAATGGAGTAATTAAGGGGGAGATAATACTATTTACAACTGTCCCTGAATGCTAAGACTATATGAAAACCACTGCATAGTAACTTATGGTATTTGATAATGAACAATTTTGAAAATTTAGCAAAATAATTTAAGACTAGAATTTTTTATCCAGATTTTCATATATATTTGTATGAAAATCAATATTTATATTACCACTGAATATTAAAACATTAAGCTTATGAACTTAGAGAAGCTTTCAAGAGGGTATCCTATGAAAAAGCCCAAAACTGTTACTTAAAACTCCTTTCTAAGGAAATGTGTAAAATTAAATGTGCAATACAATATTTAAAACGCATATCACAGAAACTGAATTACATTTTATCATACATTATAAATCTATTATCTTCTTTCCATTATGACCTTTATATTACCAAAACCAGTTACACACCACCATATTGATATCCTTAGACAATACAGAAAATTCAGCTACAATTGCATGCAAGACGGAAATTAATTAACTCTTGGCTATTAATGTTTTAAGTTTGTCCATCCATTTTGTTAACTTCCTGACTCCACTTGATTACACATTTTTTTATCATCATTTAAGACTATTTCTTGAACACAATTTTGTAATTTCACAAAACATATTGGCAATATGGAAATTCATACCAATAAATTATTGTTCGTCTTGCAATGGACCTGTAGCATTACTTTCTGTTTTGTCACATATTTTTCTAAATCAAATTTCTTTTTCCAAATTTTTTTCTTTCAATTTAGTCTTTTTTTAAATGAAGATACTTCATATAATTTATTACGAGTACATTACACACGATTCCCTTGTTTTTGGCCATTATTCCTTTTTCACCACCCTTAAAAATTTTACTAATTTATGTTTACTTATAAATATTTCATCTGGTTCATGAATACTTTTGATTTACCACAGATATTTATGTGCATAAAGTGACACAGGAATAATGACCTGAAAATTATTTATTCAAGGTAAAAAAGTAGCTCTAGTTTATTATTATTATATTTTCATATTCATCCGAAATATGTTTATATTTTGCATTTTGAACAATGCACATGTCATCTTAGAAAGTGCTTTTTAGTGTGATTGATACCTACTGTAAATTTTCTAATGCCTTCTTAAAACAGTTGTTTTGCGGGGTTTATTCAAATGGAAAAAATCCTCAAAAACATTTTTTTTAACCTCATAATTGCATTTCTCTTTTAAAAGGAAATATCATCAAACAATAATTAATATTTTATATACAAACTAATGCAAAGGCTAAGTATGTCTAGATCTGATTTTTTTTCTTTACCTTTTGTTATATGAAGTGTTATTCAATTAAAATCAAAATCAATTAAAATCAAATAAAACTAAAATATATTCCTTCTGTTTATACATTACATTTGAGTATATACAGATATGTAACTAAATAAATCACAGAAAATTATGAAAATTAAAATAAAAAAAAAGGAAATTTATACATACATTTGTGACTTATTCTTAATCAAATGCATCTTATTTTTCAATAAAAGAACAATCAGGAGATGTTATTAGTTACATCTCCAGTCAGTTTGAAAAAAATCTGAGATTCAAAAGAATGAACAAAAGTGTAAACTACATTATATACATATTAAAAAAGAAGTGAAAGGAATGGAAACAAAATTTCATACAGTGACTATTCACAAACAATTCACACGAAATTCAACTCTAGATTTTTTGTTTATTCAAAGTTGAAATAACTACAAGGATAGTTCTATAAATGATATCAGGATTTTTTTTCCTTCCAATTCTTTTTTTTTTTTTTTTTTATTATTTACCTCTTTGAAATGAATTGATGCAAGAAGAATGTAAGTGTTTGATTCAATAATCCAATAAACAAGAATCACTGTTACATTGGAAGTGACACACAAGACTTTTGTTTAGAAAAGCTTAAGTAGAGTTGAAACTGGCCATTATGAATTTTAATTCAACAATATCAGAATGAAGTTTCCAGATTTTATAGGCTCATGTTTTAAAAAAATAAGTTATTTCATACATATTTTGTTATTTGTATCAGGATTTCATTATTGCACACATAAACCATAACCTATAAATCTTTGGTATACTTCAAATGATTTCAGTAAGTTATATGAACTCAATTCTTCAAACTGTAATAATGAAATCCTATGTGCATTGTTACCAGATTTTCAAACTATCTTTATATGAAAATATGAAAAACAAAAACTATCATTTAGTTGCTTAATTGTTATAAAAAGACAGTAACATCTGACAGATTATAAGTTTGTCTATATATCTTGATAGTATATGAACAATATACTTTTATACTTTTATTAATCACTGTTTAAACATACTATCACAGTTTCTTTCAGAATATAATTTAAAAACATGCAGGCACATAAGAAATAGTCCAAAATATGACATCATTTGCATTTCTTACTTAATTGTTTAGTTGGGAATTCAAAATAGGACAACTGAATATTCTACCCTATGTGATACTTTCAGGATAATTGAAACTCTACTTTTTCTTTTTTTTTCCATATTTAAATCAATATGCATGTAGCACACCAATCAAAACTATTATAAAACAAAAATGGGTCTTTGTGATTGTTTTTGCAATACATATTTTTGTTAATTTTGTTAATTTAAGCTTGCTAAAAGTTGTTTGTATTTCTTTTGTGAAATGAAATGGAATATACAAAGGTAACTACATGCAAAAAAATTAAAAAACAAACGAGCTTCCTTACCGAAAAAAAAACCCCAACTTTATATTGAAAAAAAAATATGCTTTGTCATTAATCAAATCATGTTCTGTTCAATTCAAAGAAAAAATGCAGGAAAAAGAAAACTGTCACATGATCAAATCACATGATATGTTTAATGTCGTGGCATGTTGTGGAATGGTGGGTAATCTCCAACGATTCTGTTCTCCTTAATATCTGAAAATAAAAAATATGAAACTCGTCAAATACTGTTTATTAAATATGAATAATAATTAAAATACCTGAAATGCAATATAAAAGTTTGGCAATTTTTTGGTTGTACTTGATGTATGATTTTATAGTTTAAGGCGCTGTAGAAAAAATACTCGATCATTAGACTCACTATGGTTACATATTGCATCCAATAAGTTCATGAGACAGTCAAGAATAGTAAATTATTCCCGTAAAATTTTACATATGGCCAAGTTTTCAGACTTTTTATTCAAACTATTTCCTTACACTGCTAATTTGTCAAAAGATAAAACATATCAAACATTTCAGGTCCATCTCTTAAGACTTTTGTTTATGAAGTTTCTTTATCTACCAATACTTATTTCTTTGTATTACTTTACACACAATGCATATATGGATGGAAGGGTTATCAACAACACCACACACAGCATTTTTTAATAAATAAAACCAAAAAATACACACAAATATATATATATGATGGAAAAAACCACTGATTGATTTATTATTGTAACAAAAGTTTATATAAATTAGGTTTATTAACATTGTGATGTCATGAGTTTAGACAATGCCACATGTTAATCACATAAACTAGCTGGCCGAACCTTTGGATTTACAGTTACATAAATGCTGATGGTCATTGCATTCTGGACACGAAATCGTTCTGTCAAATTAAAATAAACAATCATACTTTGTGGAGAACTTGGATATCAGTTTTATTGTAATTACTCAAACTTTGAAGAAAGATGAATGGCCTAATTTTTTTTTTTTTTTAACAAAAACTGCTTTCTCAAATAAAAAAAATAATTAAAAGAAAAAGAGTAGGACTGCACCTAAGGTTTCAATAGGTTATAAACTGTACAAGTCAGGCACATTTATGAGTAGAATAAAATAAATATGTAAATATCTTTCTAACATTTGGACGTAAAGGAAAAAAAATATTTGAATCAGACTTTTCATTGCATTATGAGAGAGATAACTGAAATGTTTTAAAATCAATCAGTGGTTTTAAAGTTAACTAAATGCCAACATATCTCAAACCAATTAAGATATTAGTTTACTTCAGGATGAATCATGAAACGTTTTGTGTGATTGTTTATGTGAATACTGTAAATTCAAAAACTATTTCAAGGTTTTTATTACTATGTACTTCAAGTCTGAAATCCCACACTAGTATGCAGCTTTTCGTGCAATTGCAATAATTTTTCACACATTTTAGTCTGTAATGTCGACATAGTAATAATAAATGGCAACAATAATTTCTGAATTTACAGTATTTTAATACTCTCTTTGCCTAAAATAACATTAGGCTTTTAGATATAAATTTTGCATTTTACCAAATTTTGAAATATGGTAAAAACAAAGATTGACCAAAACATACAGATATCCCTATTTCATAAATGTTCACTTTACAAACCTACAAAGTGGCAGATTTCCCTCAGAGGATTATTTTCCAAATGAGATTAGGCACATTCTTTTTCATATTTATTTTTAATTTTTGTTTATCCAATTAACAAACAAATGGATCCATTTATCCTAAATAATTGTATAAGCTTAAATTGGAGATCCTTTTAGCTAATACTCTTAAACTTCGGTAATTTTATCTAGTTCAGGGGAATTGTATAAGATTGGCAATAACTTATCAGCAAAATATATCATTTCTAAAATATATCATTTCTAACATCTTGAAAGTAAAAGAAAAAAGAAAAAAAACACAACTTTTTTGGGGAAAAGATCTACATCAGGCAAAAATAATACAAAAACAAGGTTATTATTCATGCTAATATGAATTCAGTGAACAATCCTATATTCCCTTTCAATAACACATTTATTCACTTACCTATAATAATTTGGCTTGAAGGGTCCTGTTTTATTTAATCCTAAGTATTTAGCTTGTTCATCTGATAGTTCTGTCAAATGTGCATCAAAGTTTGGTAAATGTAAACTGGCTACATATTCATCTGAAAAACATATAAAATATACCGTTAGGACAATCATCATGTAAGATGAAAATCAATTTATCTCCCCTTGTATGCAATTAGTTATTTTCTGTTATGGCTAATTCAGTAATGAGTGTAACAACGGGGGTTTCCAAGTACCTGCTATTGTAGTCTGTAGTTGACTTTCAATAATTTGAATTCTTGTATGTTACATATTAGGCAACATATTGGAATCATCAGATATTCCATTTCTTAAGTATTAAATTGATAATGAAATCAAATTTGCCTTTCACAATTAAGAAATGTTTTTATATATATGCATGTTGGCTTTTGTTTTTGTTGCAGTTAGGTGTTTCTGTACTATTGTTCCATATTTTCCTCTTATAGTTGATGAGTTTCTCTCGGTTTTAGTTTGTAACCTGGATTTGTTTTTTCTTAATTAATTTATAATTTGGACAGCGGTATACAACTTTGCTAGCCAAGGATTATGTTCCACTTACCTCCTCTCCACCCTTAGCGGATTCACATAGAATTTCAGAGACACATTATAAAGATTTCTATAGGTTGCAGTTGTAACTGGCTGCATCCAATCAAAAAGCACAAATGTTAGATATATTGGTACTTTTACAAAACAAAGTTGTGCCTTACATACCCATTTTCTTTGGTAAGAGGTAGACATCTTGTTTATATCTGCCTGGAGGTGCATTGTATAGTTCTATCAATGCTAATGCCTAAAATGATAAAAACATATATAATATAACTTGCCAAAAATCTAGTACTAATTACAATCATTATCATTCATCTTTACTTGTAATGTACTCATTTGTGGGGATTCATTGGTTGAAGTGAAATGTTCAGCAAAATTCAATTTTTCATCAGTTTGTATGCAAAATTGTTAAAATAATCAAATAAGTTATCCTAAAAAAACAAAGAACTTACATAAAAATTGAATAACAGAAATATGTATCATCCTTCTTTTTTATGTTCTATAATGTTACTTTTTAAACCATTCAATTCAGGCAATATTAGTGAAGTACGAAATGTATAAATCTTAGTGGCTAATCATTAGCGTTCAAATGTATATATATATATATATATATAAAGTCTCTGAATGATTGTATAATAAAAACTATAACACAAATTCCCATACGTTTCGGCCATTACGGTCTTCTTCATTGGAAGAAATTACAACATTGAAACAACAATTACATTGCTTTGATACATTACGTTATAATAACTTTTATGACGTTCATTTGCCGCGTTTTTCGCTTTTTTAATATAAATATTTTTATTATCTTATCGTTCATACATTGTGTTGAGTCCTTCAGGTTCTTAAGTTTTTAATTTTTTTATCCAAAAGGCTTCTTTAGTTTTTCTGTAAGTTTCTGTCCCAAATACTCTTTCTATGGCGGTAACTTTTAAATTTGTCATTGAATGATTCTTCTGAATGAAATGGTTGGCTACTGGATCTTCTTTTTCTTTGTTCGTATTTTTGAAAAGTTCAATAGTATTCGTTGATATAGTGTATCACCCGTTTGTCCTACATATATAACTTTTTCACATTTTGTACAATTAATTGCATATACCACACCTATGGTTTTACAATTTATTTGTCCTTGAATGGTATATTCTTTGCCGGTGTTGTCACAAAATACCTTGGTTTCATTTATATGTGAGCATAATGCACAATGTTTACCACATGGTCCACATCCATTAGTTTGTTTATAAAATAGTAAATTATGCTTTTTGTGCACTAAGATGTCTTTTAAGTTGTTATCACGTTTAAATGCCACGATAGGCGGATCGGGGAATATTTTCTTCAGTCTTTCGGATTGATGGAGAATTTTAAGATTTTTTCTAAGAATTGAATGTACATTTGGAAGCGCTTTGGAAAAAGTAATAACTAAGGGTACCCTGTTGTTAGTGCACAAAAAGCATAATTTACTATTTTATAAACAAACTAATGGATGTGGACCATGTGGTAAACATTGTGCATTATGCTCACATATAAATGAAACCAAGGTATTTTGTGACAACACCGGCAAAGAATATACCATTCAGGGACAAATAAATTGTAAATCCGTAGGCGTGGTATATGAAATTAATTGTACAAAATGTGAAAAAGTTATATATGTAGGACAAACGGGTGATACACTATATCAACAAATGCTATTGAACTTTTCAAAAATACGAACAAAGAAAACAGAAGATCCAGTAGCCAACCATTTCATTCAGAAGAATCATTCAATGACAAATTTAAAAGTTACCGCCATAGAAAGAGTATTTGGGACAGAAACTTACAGAAAAACTAAAGAAGCCTTTTGGATAAAAAAATTAAAAACTTTAGAACCTGAAGGACTCAACACAATGTATGAACGATAAGATAATAAAAATATTTATATTAAAAAAGCGAAAAACGCGGCAAATGAACGTCATAAAAGTTATTATAACGTAATGTATCCAAGCAATGTAATTGTTGTTTCAATGTTGTAATTTATTCCAATGAAGAAGGCCGTAAAGGCCGAAACGTATGGGAATTTGTGTTATAGATTTTATTATATATATATACAGTGGTAAAACCAATTTTCAATATTTACCTGAGTAGCAGCTGTGATGGAGACAACAAATGAAGGTACACTGGAACAACTCAAATTTACTAGACGACCCTGAAATATTTAGATAGTAAATAATAGAGGCATTTGCTACAATAAATATTTCTCAAATTGTATTTATATTCTCTACTTTTAAAGCATGATTTTTAAAGTTGATTAGCTACAGGTTTTTTTGGGGGGAATTAATCATGATCATAAAACTTAACTCTTAACAATTTATAAATGACAAACAGTATTGATTGTTTTCTGCTCTTTGGTTCGGTTATTGTGTCTTTGACTAATTCCCACAATTTCCATTCTCTATTCTATTTTATAGTATAAAATGGATGTTAAAGCATATTGCAATTGTTGTACTATGATATCCTGCACATGACAATAAATTAAATGTATTTAACTCAATTTTCAATCATAAACATATAATAAATATTGGTTGAGAAAAGACTGTAGGATGTCAGATACACAGTGCTTTTGTATAAACAATTTTTTTTACCTCTGCTAATAATATAATACGTTTGCCGTCTGGCCAAATGATATGGTGAACTTGAGATCTAACTTGTTCCCATGTGAGATCTGGGGTCCGTAAACTACCCTGAAACATAATCATGTGAGAGTTATTGTCTGGAACTTTGATGAATAAACAATCAATTTTAGGAAAGGAATTTTATTTGTTCAGTAAGAAGTTTGAGATTCATAAATTCTATAATATGCAGTACCTTTTCCAAGTATGAGATATAAGATTCATAATCATCTAAATAATCAATATGATATCTACAAAAAGAAAATGTGCAAGTCTGTTTGTGTTACATTAGTCAATAAAAAAACTACTCTACAGGGTCCATTATATGTATGTTGTATGCTGCAATCAATAGTTAAATATTCAAGCCAAGACAAAATACATTTCTGATAAGTCTCCACCCAAAAACTACAATACCATCATTCAATTTTCTTTTCCATACGTAGTATAAAACTTACTCAAGAATGTGTTTTGGAGTAGAATCCCAAATTACATATTAAACAATCAAAGCACCCCTATTTGTTAACTATGTGGGTAGAACAAATGTCCAACATATCCCTATACTTACAACATCTATTTCTGTGTTGGAGTGCCCCATATTGCATACAATACAACCAGTCTTCAGTCTGTCCATATGGGATCTGGTCACTACATTCTTATTACCTGAAAAAATACAATCATCCCTTTTTGCAATGAAAGGGTACAAAATATCCCAAATATTTGTATATGATTGTTTAAGCTACTCTTTTTCAACTAACTTTTGGTTATGTAGAACTTCATGTTTATATATGTATCTTGAGTTCCATTTATAAAGAATAAAATCTGAAATGCACAATGTTCATCTAAAATTAAGAACTTTTACTTTAACATTTAAGTCAACAAGTTGAAGATGTTGTAACAATTGTTTGCTCTAACTGTTTGAGTAACTCTGATATCATTGCTGATAAATAAAACAATATATAAACAAGCCAATTTAACAATCAAGCACATATTTACCTGAACATGTTATTAAAATATCTATACTCTTTATGGCCTCCTCAAGTCGGACAACTCTAAAACCATCCATGCTATAAAAAAAATAAGACAAAAATTACAATATATAGATATCTCAATGCATGAGTACACAAAAACACAACTTTCTTATGAAGAATCTCTTTCAAAACTGTAAAATTGTGTTCACCATTATACAAGGTAAGGATTCTTTTTTTTTTAAATATCTTTAAAGTAATTGAAAATAATACGCGGCATTAGTTTTTGTTAGACACCAGGTTCATAATTAAATACTGAAACATGAACCAATCCAGATGTTGAATAAAGAAAATGTTATAGATGATTATAAAAAATAAATAGGGAATGTGTCACAGATGATGCCCCAGCTTGAATAAAACATTACAAAGGGACGTAACTCAAGAACTGTAAAAGTGGGGCTACCCAAATTTGTACTTGATCTGAGTTTTGTAGTAATAAGCATTGTTTATAAGTTTCATAACCTTTAGTGAAGGCAAACTTTAGTTAGAGAACAGAAGAAAAACAATGAAGTTTATTTTTCCATTTGTGAAGTGGCACAACTCTAGAATAGTAAGCATGACATCACAAAAATTCCAATTTGATCTGTATTTTGTGGGAATAAGCATTGTGTATAAGTTTGGTTGAGGCAAACTAAAGTTAGAGAACATTAACAAATTTTGGGATGTACAGACAAACAGAACGACAAGGGTAAAACTACCCTTTGTATATTTTGTCTTAAAATTAGAAACATCTTTCTATAAGTTTGTTTGAAAACACAGGTATTTCAAATCATTTCATTTATTATTGTTTATGTTATTTTCTGAAAATAACTATATACAGTACTTACCAAGCTTGTAGAGCACATATAGGATCAATTTCTGTAACCATTACACTACATCCTAAACCTTTCAATGCTGCAGAACAACCTTTTCCTACCTAATAAATAGAGAAAAATATAAACATAACAATGATTCCAATAAAATCATCAGGGAATTATAATGTTCAAGATATTTTTCATATTTCTTATAATTTACAGCTCTATAAAAGGCCAGAAGATGTTGACAATTATTTTTAGTCAGTTAACAAGATTATTTCTCTCAATGATGCTGTTTCTTGCTTTTCATGGATGCTTCTTTTCTAAATCTTACCTCACCATATCCACATATAAGGATCTGTTTCCCACCAAACATAACATCAGTAGTTCTCTTTAATCTGTAATAAAAAAAAGATCTATGTAAATGAAAATAATACCAAACAGATTTCATGTTTAATAGTAATTTGCAAACATAAGAAATCACAAGAATACATTCATATTTTAATAGAATGAACTCAATACATGTATCCATCATTTCATATTCAACATTCAATGGGAATTTATTTGGCTTCGTTATCACCATTTTTGCTACCTGATTTACACGAAATGAAAAGAATTTTTTAGAGGGTCTCCAAAAAATTATTCCTATCAAGTTTGAAAATTGACCATTAGAATCGAGAATATCAGACACTCACTACCAAATGACAAAGTAGTTAGAAACTATATTCCACTCTGAAGCCTGAAATTCCTCAAACCACTACATAGAACCCCAACAATTATCAGGGGTGTTCTAATGTGATCCAGAAGGGTTGTTAACTTGGACAAATAGTTTATAGAAATGATGAGAATGTGATTATCTGTAATGAAATCTATATGACATCTTTGTGTGTTTAGCACCATTTGATCTGCAAGTTTACAAGTTTTTTGTACCATCTAATATTTTCATATTCTACTTACGCATCTAAAACTGACTCTCTACAACTGTACAGGTTATCAAACTTTGTCTGAAATAAAAATGTGAGGAAATATAATCTTTCATAGCAATACTATATATTGTTATTCTTATATGATTTGCATATTATAGATTAATTTATTGGATTGGTCCAGAGGGCTTAGGTAGTTGCTCTTGAAGTTATTTATTTTTGATAGATGAAGTTGCGGAACTACTTTTTGTTACCAATGTACACAAGATTGCCATGATGATAACACAACCCAGCTCGACGTTACAAGCATTTATTTTCACATCACGTTTGTCTTTAAACTTCATAAATTCAATAAAAGCCTAAATAACTTGCATTCTGCATTTATTAAATATATGCAAGTTAAACCACTAGTTGTTGTTGTCATTTAAATCTCTTATTACCTCCCCTTACTTCATTGTCAGATATGTCCAACACTTATTTCTAGTCCAATTGTGAGAATGGATGAATCAAAAGTAATTTATCCTTAACTATATGTGATAGTATCCTTCATATGTATTGTTTCTACCATTATTTGAAGTCTGCCTATGAGTTTCTTTAACCAATAATGGATTTGTCAAAACTCATTCTTTATAGAGCAAACACAACCAAAGTTATCTCCCCTTACCTTTGTAACAGAATCATTGACATTCATGGCTGGAACAGTTAATTTTCCTCCTTTTGAAAGCTGATATAACCTATGAACTCCTGTAACACTTTCCTCCACGATTCCTTTAATCATGTTAAACATGGCTGGATAACGTTTCAACATCAAATGTGTGGCATCTCCTCCATCATCCAAAATCTACAAAATATCAAATATACTATGATGTAAATATGGTTCCAAAAATGTGAAGGTTAAAGTTTGATGATCTTTATATGTTATCTAAGGAGCCACAAAGTTATTCAAATGATATGCCGGAACCATCTAAATTATGTATATTTCTTGAAACTATAAAGACTTGAACAATGCATAAGATAACAGAAAAGATCTACTAACTTTAAGCATATCAATTTCTCTCTAAAAATTCTGTATTTTAGTAAATGTATTCAAATTGTTATTATGGAAACAACTTTTAACAGCAATCCAGAATTTCTTACTAGCACTTTGTAATGAAAATTTTAGATTTTACTCAGTTTAACCCTGACTTTTTTTTTGGCTTTGAGCATGTTGCACAACCGATTTATTTGTGCAGCACTCTGTGGACTGTCCTTTAATCATTTTGTCATGATATTGTATGCATTTCATATAATTTGTGATTTTAGTTTGCCTTGATACATTCACCTTCTCTTTAAAAGATTTATATGATCGACTTTAACTAGACTTATCATCATATTGTAATAAATAAAATCTGTTGTATCACTGATTTAGTTTCTCTCAAATTTTTTTTGTTAACACTAATTTTATATTTTTACCATGTTAGGCTGCCATCCTTCACAGTTGATACACTTATCTATACACCACCAGAAATCTTCTTCTGATTCACCTTTCCAAGCAAAGATGGAATATCCTGCTTCTGCAAGGGCTGCAGCTACTTCATTCTAAAAATAGACATTAAATTCTATAACATCCAATCAAGTTACTGTAAATTTAAATTTAAATAGGTTTTATATTGAACACAGTTATATCCATCTTTGTTCTTTGTAAAGCAACATTTGATTTTCCCCGTTCTATATCTTTATTCTGGGCTTTTTGGGGTAATATTTGTTCAAAGTACAATAACTGTTTTCACTATTTTTTATCCTTAACTTACACATTCTAGATTGCAAAACAGTTTATATGTGGTGCAACTGTTTTTAAAGTAAAACTATATTGGTTTTAATAAGAACACCTTAAAACTAAGTGAAAGTAAGGCAGATAATAAAGAAATCTTATTGACAAATCTAAAACATAGAGTAATTACTAAAACAGGTATGGGTGCCTGAAGCCACCGTGTCAAACATGGGGAAGTTGTCCACCTTATGATTAACCTGCAGTCAGAATAATATTTCACTCAATTTTGATTTGTCAAAACATTTTCATCAATATTTGTCCATCAGAACTGTGACATTCATATATATACATTTTAAAATATAATCCTTTTCAATCTTCCATTTTCATTCAATCCAACATATCATATTCCTACAAACAAGTTGCTACTGAAAAGCTGAAAAAAGTTGATGAAAGAAATATTGACCTTGGATCACAGCCGTGATCTTTATCTAATCATAAAGACAGGTCACTAATGAAAATATTAGTCCATTGATTATATCTGACAGATCAGCTCTAACCCAATCATATAAAGAGTTATAACCTTGAGCGAAAAACCAGAAAATGAATTTCCTGTTTGGTGTTGCAAGTTAACAGCTATGTCAAAAATCTATACACATCATTGCTCAAGGGAAACAAATTGAGATATATTTTTAATGTAATATACATTTTTTTATCGTAATAGTTCTACTTGCTCGGCAAAATTTCAAAACAATTAAGTTTGTCCACAGAGAGTCCCATCATTTACATAATCTTCCTATCAATTTCCATGAGAACAGACATGGAATATATGGTAATGTGTTTTTGTCCTAAACTGAGTATTTTATTATAAACTTGTGGTAAAAATCAAACTTTTCTATGTCTCAGACAGTGATACCTAAAACTAACATAAATATATACTAAGAGAATTTCAAAATTTTGGCAAATAACTGAAAAAAGAAAAATCTTTATTGAAATTTCGTAATTGCCTGAATTTGGGTATAATATGATGTTTAAACTATTATTAAAAAACATCAATTCAGATGGAATATACTGACCAATATATTAAGGGTATACATGGATATCTAAATATTAAGAGAATATCAGGTAACTAGGAATTAGTGCTATGACTTGCTACAGCAATAAAATACAACAGAAGACTTCAAAAATAGATTCAACAACGAACAAAACAATTAAAAAATTAAAATATGTAAAAAGCTGACCCAGCAAAAAAAGTTTTTTTCTCTCATCATCTTCATATAGTTTATAAAATATTCAAGGAAATTTAATTTTATGATAGACTTTAAGTGTAGATATCTCCAAACATGTATCACCCCTATAAATGTTACACTAGTTCTTAAAAGAGTCAATTTATGGAAAGTTCTATATAAGTTTCAATAACAAATATCAAATTTTTATCACAGGTTTATAATTCAAGCAACAACAGATTGCAGTTGTATATCAAAAACAAAAGCGCCTGAATGGTATTTTGAAAAATACATCACAAGACTTTAATCTGGAAACAAAACTAAATGAGAAATTGCATAGAAAATTATTTTGATAACTTGTTACATGTAATATCCAATTTGTTTGAAAAATATCTAAATTAATTTTTCTTCAATAAGTGGCTATAGAGATGGGTAATTGATTACCAGGAGTAGCATTTATATCATTATAAGTGTTATTGATTGAATTTCTCATTATCAAATCTCAATGCTTTTACTCCATCTTTGAACATATTCAAATCTAATACAAAGTAAAACTACTAATCCTTCATTTTTTGCTTTTATATAAACATGACATACCACCTTTTAAATCTTCTATATTTACTTTGCTTTCATCGTAAAACTCAGCATCTTACTAATACAAAATCCAATTTTCTTTCATATGACTTACGAAAAAATCCAATTTCTTTGCAACATATAAAAATAAAAAGAGATTTAGTTAGCTTCAATCCAATTCATGTTTCAGCTCTACACTAATCATTTAGTGTCGTGTTGACTATTTGCGTGTCACTAACTTGACAGTAGCAGCGAAATAAGACAGATTGATTTTAAACTGGCTTAAAATGAGAATTGTTACATTGAAATAAAATAGAAGTTTTCCAAAAAAAAAACCTGTTTGGATTAATATTGAAGAATAAAAGGTTAACAATCATCATTACCGGTACATCAATTGTAAATTGGAAAATAAATGGAAAATACAGACATTGAATGGTTTAAAAACAATCTACAAGAGATCAAACTTGGGCTTAGGTGCTCAAGGACAAAATCTTTATATTCATCAATCAAAGGAAACTATTTTGATATAGAACATTATATAAATCGGTAGAAGCTTTTATAAGAACATTAAAAAAAAAAATGAAGCTCATTTTTTTCAAAAAAGAGAAAAGACTGGCAATGTTTAAATGAGGACTAATAGAAGAGAACAACAAAAATCAGCTGTGAATTTTGTCAATTTCAGGTCTGCTCAAAATTTGAGCAAGGTAACAGAAAACAATTTGATATAGAGTTTAAATAGCATGGCTTTTATACCTTCTGTTTCTTTAATATTATGATGAGCAGACAAATTAATCTTAAAGTTTATCTTTATACCAAGTAAAGCTCACCACAGCCAGCTAAATTTTTTAATTTTAATTTTAAATAGATTCAACCAGAAAAAATATATTGTGTGAAAATTGCACATATTCAGAACTCTTTTTTTTTACAATACTGATTTCACAACATCATACATAGAAATTCCTATACTAAGTCAGCTCTCACTTACTAAATGATCAGTTATTCTGAAATTGTGGTCGGCTAACACTTCATTTGTTGGACGATATTTTACAATACTAAATCAAGACTAATGATTTACCAAAGTGGCATTTATGAGTAAATCCCCTGGTGTATCATGGCTGATTACTGCAGAATGAATTGGTCTACACTCAGCAATTATATAAAGCTTCTGACAACAATTGCCGATAATAGCTGAGGAATCTCACCTTTACTATATAATATATTAGATTATACCTGGGAAATCTCTTCTGACTTATAGGGCTACAATAATGACTTCTCACTGAACTGATAAGGAGCATTCAATATTTATATAACATCTATCATCACTTTCTATAACAAAAAAATAGTAAAACAAAAGTTGAAAAAATATGGAAAAGTCCTTGTTTTATTAAGAAATAACTTCAGAAGTTCTCCTCTAAAACATATAAAATAGGGGATGAGTGGACCCATGAAAAACTGAATATTTCAAGAACATTTCTCAGAATTCTGAGTCTTTTCTGACACAGTTTAAGAATTTAAAGGACTATGGGTAATTTAATTCTTGGTACCCTAAAAACTGAAGTTACTATATGTCATGGCATTGGTTGAAGTTCTGTTGTTTGGGACTTTGATAGCCAACTGTACCATTTTGGTATACATTTTTGAAAATATTCAAATATAACAGTTTTCTCTTAGTCTTGTGGTAGATTTTTGGGGGAAAAAAATCAGCTTCCAATAATCTTTGAACTGAAAATATCTCAAGACCCCCCTACTCCTCTAATTTTCTTTAAACATTTATTATCCTTCCATTTTAAGTATCAATCTTGAAGTATCTTAATGATACCAAACCAAGACCGATACTTTCGCTATTCCGTATTCATACGTAAACCCACTAGAGAATCAAGGTTGATTAGTATTGAATGGATTTCTCTATACAAATTCCAATTATATAAAGCTTCTGACAACAATACAAATAGAAGCGGATGAATCTCTCCGTAAAGATACAGTATATTTGATTATGTACTGTAAATCTTTCTCCGTCTCTTAAACGGTTACAAATAATGACTTTCCATGTCATTACACAATAAACTTATAAGGAGCATTCATATTTATATGCCATACATCACCACTGTTTGTAGTAAATATGCCTTAATGAATCATTGTTCAAATTTTACTATGCATTTGTACTTTAAGAATATGGGGATGTGGTATGAGTGCATATGAGAAAACAGACAACCAAAGATTATTACTTAAATTTGAGAATATATTTAACCATCTAGTCCTCAGAAACTTTTGAGACGTTTTTATTACCGGTATATCTTAAGTTGCTGCAGGATTGAACTACCTCTCCCCCTCCAACCCCCCTTAAAAAAAAGCCAAACAACAAAAACAAAAAACATTCCAAATACCCGGTACTATTTTTAGCTTAAGAAGTGCTTTTCCTTTTACAAACCTGTGTAGAGTAGATGTTACATGCTGCCCATCTTACAGATGCTCCTAGTGCTGCCAATGTCTCTATAAGAACCTGCAAAACAAATGATACATTTCAATTCATAAATTATTTACAGAATAAACATTCCAGTTATGGAATCTTTTTCACTAATAAACCAAATCAAAAGTTAGTCAACATGGTCAAGGACTAATATCATTCTCACAATAATGTTTATAATCAGTAAACAAATGAGAGTAAGCCCACCAAAAACAACGGCTTATTCGATCCCCTGCTAACATTTTTATTGAAATCAGATCTAGTATCTTTTAAATCAAATCACTGTAAGACAAAATGTAGGTCAAAGTGATCTAGCTGAAGTATTTTCTGTCAACTTGAATTAGCCATCTTCAATTCACAAGAGGACTTTTGTATAAAAAGTTCGGTTGATTTTATAGGGAATCACTGTGGCATGATTGGAGTGGCCCCCTCTTAGGCAGTCAGACAGGGACCCCCTTATGAATATTTCTGGATATGCACTGACACTGATAGGTACAAGTACTGACTCCCACTCAGTAAATTTGTTTCAATATTTGTCATTCTATGCATTTTCTCTTCCCTTACATAAGCAACTACCTACTTATAAACATTACAGATCATTATCTTAATCATAATCATCACAACTTATTGACGATCAGTCATAGACAAGATATTAATTTGAAAGATCAATTCATGAGGCTTCATTTATAATTACATTTTCTCTTACATTAACTAGTAATTACAAAAGTTATTTTATATATATATAATTCTGTAAGCTTATCAGAGAACCACAAAATGTGCTTCCTGAAAAATTGATCAAATTACGAGATTTTATGAAGTTGAGTAACAACAAAAATGACGTCAAGACAACAAGTCAAAAGGACAAAGGACAGTTGAACCTAGAACAATGCTATAATAAGAAGCAATTATTTAAGTAACAGTTACTGCATTTAGAATCTAAACAAAACCAATAGTGGCATGTGCAGAAGGACAGATGTAAATAATTTCTCACCAACTTCAACTCAACATTTTCGAGCTTCAGACCAAGTATTAAATTATAAAGTCATGAAAATTTTACTGCAAGATTTTTTGTCAAAGGTCTTTTGTATGGAAGGAAATATAGACAGAATGATGGAAGGAGGCCAGCAGTTTCTATACCTACTTTCACAATGTTTCAGGATATTCTTTCATACTTGTCTCATTGGCAATTATACCACATGTCCTTTTTTTTTTATACATATTGGCATCAATGACAGATCTTTGGTATTATCACATCTTATCTAGACTCAAGGAGATATAGAACTTAACATATTGTGTACATTCTTGTCATTCAGCGAAAATATCTTTTTAACTCTATCATGAGTTCAAAACCTATTTTTGATTGTATAGTTGTAAGGTTGATGTATCAGTTAAAATGAACCCTAAACGTCCTTTTATTCAAATTTTGTGGACAAAACAAACAATTTTCAGATTTTTATAGGCATATATAATAAGGAGAAGTGGTATGATTGCCATTGAGACACCTATTAACTAGAAACAAGGAGGTAGATACTAATATATAGGTCACTGTACATATGTCCTTTAACAATGAGCAAAAGTCATACTACACAGTAAGCTATAAAAGACCCAAAAATGACAAATCTAATACAATTCCAAAGAGAAAACCTGAATAGCCTGATTTTTGTATAAAACATCAAAAGAAAAACAACAAAGATATGCAGCAAAACATAACAAACAGAGAATTACCTTGTTCCAAATTAAGGAGACAGATTTGTAAAAGCAAAATTGTTTGTTTCTGAATCCTTTATATTTATTTCATTTGTACTATATCGTTTAACAATGTTAAATGTTTATTTATCTAAGTAAATATTGTTTAAACTAAATTATTTGACTTAAGCTTATATATAATACATGAACTCTCTAGACTTGTGTTCAATGTTCTGTACTATTACAGAATCGTTGTATCCTAATATATTTACTGTGATGGGTTGTATTTGTATAACAAGTGACAGGAAAGAATGAAGCATGTAATTGCATATTTTGCGTAAGATGCATTTTGCTTTGTGTTAGATATTTCCACTATATCATTACGCAATTTTCTTGACTTTTTATCTGACAAACATATGATTAGCTCTCCTTTTTTAATAATAATAAGTCAGTACCAAAGAGCGATAATGACATAGTACACTAATTATTTTCAAGCAGAATTTTTCTCACCCAAAGCAATATTAAAGAATGTAAAAATCAATAACAATCTCAAAAATAGAAGCGTGTTTCATTTAATTCAGTTGCGCCAAAGTTTTCCGGCTGTTTAATCAACCTATCCTGACATAATTTTCCTATTTTCACATGCTAAGGGAGCTACCATTTGATTTTTAGGGGGGGGGGGGGGAGAGAGGGGGGGGGGCTAGGATGAAAAATTGTGTCCTGCCTTTTTTTTATAGTTGTAATCTCTGTCCTGCTTTTTTTATTTTTCAGTCTATTTGGTCCTGCCTTTTTTTTTAACTCAAAATCCTGTCCTGCCTTTTTTTTTTCTTCAAATTTCATCCTTAGTAAGCCCCCCAATAAAAATCAAAAGGTAGCTCCCTAAGATGTTTTTTTCAATACTTTCACAGACAACCTTATACTATGCAGTCAAATAACAACCATAAAATAGTTCCCCAGGAGATATTTGCTACTGTTTTAGATTGGTTTAAACCAGCATGCTGATGCTCTGTAAACTGTAAAAACATCCATCTGATTCAATCTAATGAATCTTTATAACCGTGGACAAAGAATAAATCATACCGTTTTTACAATTATTTACAGAAAAGGCCCTGAATTTTAGTTTGATCTATAAAATTGACAACAATTATGGAAAGCTGAGTTATTAATGTCAAGTTCAGTAATATATTCATAGAAGGAGAAAACAGAACATTCCCATTTCAAATGCTCATTGCGAATTCAGCAACATACTCATTGAATTGAGAAACAAACCATTCCAAACCTAATCTCTTTCAGAATTGCTATTGTTCAGTTTTTATTATGATAGTAAAAGGTCTAAAGTGGTTTGATTCCTTAATAAACCAAATGGAAATAGATTTAGTTCAAACTGAAAATAGTATGATTTTTAAGTTTGTGATGGTTTTTAGGCCAAGAGCAAATTTTTATCTGTCTTCAGTTGCATAAGTTGAAGCAATAAAGTAGGTATATGTAAATAAGTAGCGAATCAAAATGGTAGACTCAAAAGCAGAACCATCTTGATTTATCCAATAAATTAAGTTGGGGTACTTTTGTCTGCAAATAAGAATGTGAGACATTGTAATAAAATCGCAGTAAAACTGTCAGGACAAAGCTCTTATTGGTGTCTTTATCTGTTTGATAAATGATAATTAGCATAAACCTTATTACATAACCATTTACTACTTACAGCAGTCTGAGCTGTGATGTGAGTACAACCAATAATTTTTGCACCAGAAAGAGGCTTGTCAGCTTCTGCTCTTCTTCTTAATGCTATCACTCCAGGCATTTCTGAAAAAAAAATATAGATAGAAGAGCAAGTTAGCAACTATTTAAATAGGTCAGCACAGATGGTGCAGGAGTATTTTTCTATTAATTACTTATCATATTTTTTGGGGCATATGTCAACCATCGTAAGCCCTTTGCCATTCACCCAACTGAATATGATTAGCCTTGCATATGGTTCAGGTAACATTCACTGAAATGTTTTAAGGGATGAGCAATGGAGCAAATAAAAATCAATTTTGGTTTGAAAAAGTAATTTAAGTTGTGATCTCACAATGTTGCATTTCTTCAAAGGATATATAATTGATTAATGTACGATCTATAACTAAGAAATTGCCATTATGCTTTTCAAAATTAAGGTCAGCTAGCAAGAATAGTGAAAACTTCAACGCAAGAACATTTTTTTTTATTAAAACTACTACTACATGTACTAGTGCATACTACTTTCATTGTTACTAGAGACTCAGGGCTTGTTATTTAGTTTATTTTATCATACCTTGCTCAGCAATTTCAATCTCTCTTCTTCCAAATGCAGCATGGTCAATATTCTTGACACAGAAATCTGCACTTCCTTTAGAATTTTTCTGTAAAAGATAAAATTATTAATATGAATAAAATAAGTTGTCTAAAAGTCAAAATAAGGTCTTAAACAATGGGCTAGTGTCTGTACAATATGACAAGCTTCATTGATGTTGTTTATAGAACTCCTTAATTAAGTTAGGATAGATATAAACTTATAAGTCCTTTGAATACACATATTTAGCATAAACTTATTTTTAATGGTAATTATACATTTATTAAAACGAATTAACCATAGGGGACCATCTTAAACAGCCCTGCTACATTATGTTTGTTTATTCTTTTCTCATAAACCATAAGTCAAAGCGACCTAGATTCTTATATTATGTCCTTGGATTATAAGCAGGAAAATGAGGACAAGATCATGTCACATTTTTAACTTTGAAAAAGTTATTGTCATTTATATAAGGTTTTTATCAAATTGTAAGTTACAATTTCACTTGATGAAATGGGTCAGAGAGCTTTTGAGTACTCTTTCTAGGAGTTTGCTCCCCTTAAATATTCAAACCTATATGCAACAATGAAAGGAAATGCACAGTGGACCAGTATCTAAATTTAACATATGTTATACCAGTTGTCCCAGTGAGTGCTTTAATATGCACAGACACTGATAGTATGATTTTTCATCAAATATTCAATCTGATTTGATACCATTGCCAAGATAAATGGTACAGTGTTATGTTAAAATGTAATGATTTTCCATATGATTAACAAAACATTAACAACATCTGATTTTTTTTTAGGATTCATATAGTGTGATTTTTGTGGAAACAATTAAAATATTCATTAAAGGTGAAAAAATCCAATAGAAATCGTACCCTATAAACCAATGCCATAAGTGTAAATCAATCTCTATCTATTCAAGAATCATTTACATCAAACATTTGCAAATAAAACTTTATCATTTGAAAAAACTGACATCAATTACTTGGCTATGTTTTATTGCAAGATGCTTACATAATCTTGACATAGTTTTTTCCTTCATTACCAATAAAACTAAATAAGTCAATCTCTTATCTAAGTTCTGACAAACATTACGGCATACAGATTCAAAATATCTTTATAACTGCTTTTAAATTACAGGTTTAAGTAAAATATGGGGATTGATACATTCAGGTTTCCGAGTTACCAAAATAACAGCACAAATATTTAACAATTCCCTTAGAGATATTGGAATTCTTTCAGAAACATAAAATGACTCACTCACTTAAAAAAAATATCTCATCATCAGAGAAAGTTATAAAAGAAAATTAATCTTTAAATGAAACTTCCTTAATATTTCATCCTTATCTATTACATAAGTCTTTTGATAAAGGGAGGTAATTTCCTGTTTGCCAATTAATGACAAAACTGGATAATCAAAGCACACTAAGATCTGTAAGGAAAGATTGTCCTTTCAACAATGTAAGATATCAATTACTTTTCCCTCTACAAAAACATATCTCCAATCTGTCTAGAAATGCTATCTTTATAAAGAAAATTAGTCATCTCATGACAAAACATCATTAAATATGATTCCGCTATCCAACTCAAACAATTCAAATTGAAAGAAAGTTATAAAAAGTTATTTATAGATACAGAATAAAATATGCCAAGATGTCTGAAATTTTATCTCTATTTAGACTGCTGTCATGGCTGTAGAAACATAAATTTTCATGAGGTTGGTCTTCTCTCAAAAACTGATTTTGTTGAGATTCTTTAACTTTGTTTCTTTGCAGTAAATGATACATAATTATCCTTTTTGATAAAATTTAGTTTGGGTATTTAATTTTGTAGATTGTTTCTATCCACAAAAATGATCCAACTTCAATAAAGCCCCAGCCAATAATGCAATGTATGGGATTTCTTTCTGACAAAGAATAATATCCTGAAATACTGTACAGTACTGTAGCGAGAATACTTATATTACATGCAAAGTAATTACCACTCACAGAAATTGGCAAATCAAGAAGGATGAAGGACAGCTAAGGACAGACAGACCTTGACAATTGTGAAAGTTTGATGACATGAAATAAACACATTCACAGAATACCATAATTATTACAATAAAAGAAACAATTGGAATCATAACAAAAAAAACATGTCTGAAAAGATAAATCAAAGGCTATAAATTTCCTCCATCTCATAACTTGATGACACACTGGTAACAGAATAAAGCTAATTACACACTACAAAAAGACATTACAAGGTATAAAATCAATCATATATATGCTGTAATATTACAAGCCTTTCAATATCAAATGTCTTTTATAACTTCCAAGACTATTACATCATGTTTATTGTTACGGAAGCAATTTCATGAAACAGCCTTATTAGGTCTCTCTATTTCAGACAAAGCGAAGAATAAGTGAAATACATATCAAATGCAAGTTTGTTTATTTATTGGACAGATGGTCAACTGCAAGAGAACTCTAGTGATATGAATCAAAATGCTTTACAGATGGTCATAATATTGTGTAATACAACCTAAGATTGATTGAGTGATTGTTGGTTTTTTAAAGCCACTTTTGGACCATTTGTAGTGGCCACTTTTTTTATTGGTGGAGGAAGCTGAAGTGCAAGGGAAAAAACTACAACCTTCAATAGGAATACTGGCAATTCTAGTCAACTTAGATTGGAGTTGAGTGCACCAGCACTACTGGGGTTCAAACTCATAACCTTAATGTTGACTCAGGCTAGTGATTACAACAGTAGAACTAAAGAGACCACTTGGCCACCACGGCCCCTCACAACCTCAGATAAACTGCTCTAAATATGAGTGGTACAAAGAAAAATTACTATGAAAATTTTACCATTAAGAAATGATTAACACTAATTGTCAGTGAGACAACCGTCACCTCTAAGAGACCAACTGACATAGATGTTAGTAACTATTACTTGATGTTTTGTCTTCAACAATGAGCAAAACCAATACTCTATATAGTTATCAAAGGTACCAGGATTATAATTTAGTACGCCTACACAAGACTCATCAGTGAGGCTCATATCAAAATATTTATAAAGCCAAACAAGTACAAAGTTGAAGAGCATAAAAAGGCCACAACTAGTAAAAAATGTTAACTAATGTAAGACATATCAAACCAGAAAACCATATTTTGATTTTATGTACATAGCCATCAATGAAAAACAAATAGCCAGCAATCAGGAACGGTTTTGTCCTAATGTTAATTCAACAATTATCAGTAGGAGACTTCCTCAAGTTTTAAGTTCAAATTGATAAGACTATTAGCATTCTTCAAATGTAAGGAATATAAAACTTTTATTTATAGACTATTAAGTAAGACAATAAAACAAAAAACAAGAGATTGCAATTAAAAATGAAGAAATCCTACTGGTAATATAAACCCCAACTTCCTGAATAAGGCTTTTATAAATCTATAAAATAGCTTGAACAATATTCTTGCTTTATTGTAAATTCTTCCGTGAGAAATGCCATGAAAATCATTTCTATTTCTTTTGATCATTTTAAAACATTTCCAGTTAAGAATAAGAAAAAAAAGGCATTTAAAATAAACATCCAGCACATGTTGTTTATTGCAAAGTTAAATTTTCTTCATTCAGATGCTAACGTTTATTAATGCAATGCTGAAGGCTTGTATATATTTTTAGAGCAACTATGAATTGAGTATAATTTGTTTTAACTGCCTTTCCAATTTCGATATAATTTGAATTAAGAATTGGAAAAAAGCATCTTAAGTGTCAAAGGTATTTCCATCACGAAAGATCGGAGAATTTAGATTAAATGTACATAAAAAAAGATAAGCATTGAATAAAGGCAAACAATTGGGATATCAGATACTTTTTTCATAAATTGTACAAAATTTATTAATAGAAATGTTTTGCCTGAGTGTGAATTGTGACTAGACATAGGTTTGCTTTGTCTTCATATTATTTTGTTTGTTTGTTTGTTTGTGTGTTAAAGGCCACCTTTAATTGCTTAGGTTACTGGTTTGATTTTTTTCTGATGAAAATAAATCTAGAAAATAGAGGTGCACAAAAAGCTATTTGCATATACATAGACACGTAACTGAATGTCTCTTGCATAATATGAATCTAGTAAAAGAAATCAATGATTTATTTGTGTGTTTAAAGTTTATAATACATCAAGCACTGACATCTGTGATGCAATCTATTCTAAACCAAACCTATATCTAAACACTGCTATCTCAGCGATGTTACATATTTTATGATATTACATGTTGCCATATCTCTAGATTGTTTCATGTTTCTTCAAGTTACATCTGTTTAAACTTCACAGACTTCTTAAAAGGTTGGTATCAAATGATAAGGACTCTGATTCTGATCAAACAAAATGTCAGAGATTTATTCCATTACAGCTAGGCTAGGTATTAGATAAGAAATAATAGAGCACAGAGAAAACTTACAAAGAATAGAAAGAATTAGCAAATGGGATTTAGCAATAAAGACACTCATGATCAGACTAAATCCTAACAAAGAAAGTTCTTATATGGTCTCCTGAGAACACAATAAACTCTTGGGAAAAATTGTCATATCATACAAAACCATTTTATATAAAAACCAGATGCTCCGCAGGACGCAGCTTTATACGACGGCAGAGTTCGAACCCTGAACATTGGGGCAAGTATGGACACAACATTCAAGCTTGATACAGCTCTGAATTTGGACTGTGATTAAATAGTTGACACAACACAGGTATCTGACACATAATGAATGTTGTCTAAGCTCTAAAACTTAAAAACTTTAAATTTTAAATTGGACATTACCTATTATGGTCCAATATCCAAACTCTAAATACATGGTTAGATTCAGCATATCAAAGAACCCCAAGAATTCAACTTTTGATGAAATCAAATAAAGTTCAATTTTGAACCCTTTAGACCTCAATGTGGACCAATCTGATAACCGGGCCCAAACATCAAAAATCTAAATACTGTGGATTCATTTATTTTCGTGGGTACCAACTTTCGTTGATTGATGCAAACTTGCATTTTCATGGATATTGAATTTCGTTGTTATGGCAAAGTCTGTGAACATTTCTTTTCCAAATTTGTAATTTGTTGAATATTTAAATTCCTGGTTCCTCTGTACCCATGAAATCCACGAAAATTAGTATCCAATGAATAATAATGAATCCACAGTACATGGTTAGATTAAGCATATACCAAAGAACCCCATATATTCAATTTTTGTTGAAATCAAACAAAGTTTAATTTTGGACTTCAATTTGGACCAACTTGAAAACTTGGCCTATAATCAAAAATCTAAATACAGGTTTAGATTCAGCATATCAAAGAACCCCAAGGATTTAATTTTTGTTGAAATCAAACAAAGTTTTATTTTGGACCACGATTTGGACTAACTTGAAAACTGGGCCCATAATAAAAAATCTAAGTACATGTTTAGATTCAGCATATCAAGAATTCAATCTTTGTTAAAATCAAACTTAGTTTAATTTTGGACCCTTTGGACCTTAATGTAGACCAATTTGAAAATGTGACCAAAAATTAAGAATCTACATACACAGTTAGATTCGGCATATCAAAGAACCCAAATTATTCAATTTTTGATGAATTCAAACAAAGTTTAATTTTGGACCCTTTGGGACCTCAACTCCCAAAATCAATCCCAACCTTCCTTTTGTGTTCATAAACCTTGTGTTTAAATTTCATTGATTTCTATTTATTTATACTAAAGTTATTGTGTGAAAACCAAAAATAATGCTTATTTGGGCCCTTTTTTGGCCCCTAATTCCTAAACTGTTGGGACCAAAATTCCCAAAATCAATCCCAACCTTCCATTAGTGGTCATAAACCTTGTGTCAAAATTTCATAGATTTCTATTTACTTAAACTAAAGTTATAGTGCGAAAACCAAGAAAATGCTTATTTGGGCCTTTTTTGGCCCCTAATTCCCAAACTGTTGGGACCAAAACTTCCAAAAACAATTCCAACCTTCCTTTTATGGTCATAAACCTTGTGTTTAAATTTCATAGATTTCTATTCCTTTATACTAAAGTTGTAGTGCGAAAACCAAAAGTCTTCGGACGCCGACGACGCCAACGTGATACCAATATACGACCAAAAACTTGTCGTATAATAACAATTGGTGTGATTTCCAATGAGACAAGCATCTATTTTGTCTTGAAAGAAAAAGATGTAAATAACTGGAAGTGAATGTATGTCATCCAATTATCAATGAGCAAAAACTCATACTGATATCAATATGATCAATATGAAAAACTCATTTTGATAACAACAACCCATAGAGAAAACAACGAGCAAAAAACATACCGATTACAATGAGCAAACCCATACTGATGACAATGAGCAAAACCTATGCTGATAACAATAAGCAAAACCTATGCTGATAACAATGAGCAAAACTCAGTGTAACTGATAACATAACAAAACTCATACTGATAACAATGAGAAAACTGATTAGTAAGCATTATAAGAGGATTAAAATCTAGCAGGGGGTGAAATTTTATCTTCTCTTGAAAGTATTTTTCTAAAATATCCCTCTTGAACACAATACATCTGTTCAAAACTATAGTTTGCTTAAATTTTCTGTCCAATACATGCCCAGTTGCATGCCGAGTTAAATATTACAGATCTACTGAAAGACCATATATATTTGTTATTGTATAGAGACAAAAGTATATATCATGATTAAAATTGAGAATGGAAATGGGGAATGTGCCAAAGAGACAACAACCCGACCATATAGAAAAAAACAACAGCAGAAGGTCACCAACAAGTCTTCAATGTAGGGAGAAATTCCCGCACCTGGAGGCGTCCTTCAGCTGGCCCCTAAACAAATATATATACTAATTCAGTGATAATAAACGCCATACTAATTTCCAAATTGTACACAAGAAACTAAAATTAAAATAATACAAGACTAACAAAGGCTAGAGGCTCCTGACTTGGGGCAGGCGCAAAAATGCGGCGGGGTTAAACATGTTTATTAGATCTCAACCCTCCCCTATACCTCTAGCCAATGTAAAAAAGTAAATGCATAACAATATGCACGTTTAAAATTCAATTCAAGAGAAGTCCGAGTCTGATGTCAGAAGATGTAACCAAAGAAAATAAACAAAATGACAATAATACAATAATAACAACAGAATAACTGGAAAAAAGAGAAATCTTTATTGCAATTTCAAAATTGCCTGAATTTGGGTATAATATGATGTTTTAACTATTATCAAAAAACATCAACTTAAATGGAATATACTGACCAATATATGAACTCAGAACTCACATGTAATCTAGTGGTAAAGACCGATGGCTACAGTGCTGAAGGTCCCGAGTTCGATCCTCACTCAGGGTTCTAAAAAATATCAGTACGTCAGAAGGGTGATTTTCACCCTCTCACACACATATCTGGTACCCAGACCGGAGTTTAAACTAGAATGGGTACTATCGGGGCCTCAGTTGGTTAAAGTTGCTCCCGACTTTGACCTGGAGATCAATCTGCTGATATCTCTTCGGTTTGTCTGTTCCCGCCGAGCAGCCCGGTGGTTCTCTCCAAGTACAAATTATACACAAGAAACTAAAATTAAAATAACACAAGACTAACAAAGACCGGAGGCTCCTGACTTGGGACAGGTGCAAAAATGTGGTGGGGTTAAACATGTTTGTGAGATCTCAACCCTCCCCCTATACCTCTAGCCAATGTAGAAAAGTAAATGACTATATGTCTCTTATATCATATTTATATATAGTAGGAAAATCAATAATTTATTTGTTAGTTTGAAGATAAATCAAGTACTGACATCTGTGATGTAATCTATTCCATACCAAAACCTTTATTTAGACACTGCTATCTTATTTTATGATTTCAGCTGTATCTCTCCATTGTGTCATGTTTCTACAAGCTACATCCGCTTAAATAACACATCTTGAATGGTTGGTAAATGATAAGGCTTTTGTTTCTGTCCAAACAAAATGTCATAGATTTATCTTGTAATGGGCTTGGTATCATATCAGAAAAATCATGACAAAAAGAAAACTTAAAAAAAGAAAAGTGGGATCAGCTGTAGAAAATCAGAACACAAAGAAAACTGTCAAAAAACAGAAAGAATATGAAGACGTGCAACAAAAGTAAAGACTGGAAAGACTGAATGAAAACAAAGAGGTTGCATTATATATGGTCTCCGGAGAACACCTTAAAATCTAATTATAATAACAGCTCCACCTTAAGCACTTGATAGGCCCATCACGTTTTCAAAGAATAAAGTTCAATAACTTTTCAATGTCATATCAGAAAACATGAAAATGAACAGGTGAAAATTATTTCATAGATGAAATTAAACTAAAGACGGTTTAGTATGATCGCCAATGAGACATCTTTCCACTAAAACAAAGAGACAATTATGTTATAACAGGTCACTGTTTTAAAAAAGAGCAAAACTGTAACTGTTTAATAAGCTTTAAAAGGCTAAAATCCTGGTGTCTGAGCTCTGAGGAAATTTAACCTTCTCTTAAAAATTATGCCCTTCCTGTATGAACATGATATTTCAAACAAAAATAGTCCACTTATACTTAAAGTCCTATGTCAAATAAATACTCAGATAATATTGCAGCTCTAGTAGCCTTGAAAGACAAGATACATACACACAAAATGTATATCATCTACAATTGACTTATTTTCTATAGCATAATAAATATACAGTAAGAAAATCAATGATTAATTTGTTAGTTTGAAGTATATGACAAATCAGGCACTGACATCTCTGATGTAATCTATTCTATCCAGCTGTATCTCTTGATTGTTTCATGTTCCTACAATTTGCATCTTCTTAGATAACCACAAACTTCATAAAAGGTTGGTAAATATGATAAGGCCTACTTTTTCCGATCAAACAAAATGACACAAATTGGTACTAGATAAGGAAAATTAGAACACAGCGAAAAACTTATAGAAGGAATTGAGAGACAAAATCAGAGCTAAAAAAACTTGCAACAACAGAAACCAGGTGCTCTGTAGGGCGCAGCTTTATACGACCCCAGTGGTTGAACCCTGAATAGTTGGGTCAAATTTGGTCACAATATTCAAGCTTGATTCTGTCTGAATTTGGATTGTGATCAAATTTTTGACATAATATAGGTTTTTGTCACAAAATTAATGTGGTCAAAGATCTAACAAATCTATTGCACAATACTGTGCAATTGAGATTTCTTCTTGGAACTTCTTTGAAAAACAGGAAGCCCTTCAAAAAATGGTAAACAAAAAATCCCCCCCCCCCCCAAACTTTGTGAACCACCCTCGGAGCAATAACCCTAAACTCAATCCCATGCTTTCCATTGCAGTATTGAACCTTGTAGTACAATTTCAGAGAGATCCATACACTTAAACACAAGTTTTAATTGTCATGATTGTTTGGAAACTAGAAACATGCTTGTGTCTTTTTGGCCCTTTTTTAGCCCCTAATTCCTACATATTTTGGGCAATTAACCCAAAACTTAATAACAGCCTCCCCTTTGTTATATGGTACATTGTGGTATAATTTCAGAGAGATCCATACAATTACACATAAGTTATTGTCTAGAAACTAGAAAAAAGCTTGTTTTGACCCCATTTTGGCCCTTAATTCCTAAACTTTGGCTCCATAACCCCTAAAATGAATCCAAACCTTCTACTTGTGGTTTTAAACATTGCAGTATGATTTCAAAGCAATTGAAATACTTCTACATAAGTTATTATCCTGAAACTAGAAAAATCTTGTTTTGGGCCCCTTATTCCTAATCGGTTGGGACCATCATCCCCAAAATCAATCCCAACTTTCCTTTTGTAGTATTGAACCTTCTGAAAAAATTTCATGAAGATCTATTCACTAAAACTAAAGTTATTATCCGGAAACCAATGTGTCTTCTGACAACGACGACACAGACGACGACATCATACCATTATACAATCCCAAATTTTTTTTTGGGTCGTATAAAAATCAGCAGATAATGTGTGGTCAGACTTAACAATAACAGAAGAGCTACATGCAATGGTCTCCTGGGAATACTCATAAAAAAATGGAAAGATTAATACAGTCTTATCATAGAACTGCTATTCAATACTAAATAAGAATAAAAATATATAACAGATGACTCTTTATTCAGTTTAATTTTGCGCTATCCGGAGCTTAAAATTAAATAGACCAACTCTAAATTTTGTAAATAAAATTGAGAATGGAAATGGGGAATATGTCATAGAGATTACTAGCCGACCAAAGAGCAGATAACAGCAGAAGGTCACCATGCACTTTTCTCCTTTTTACATGTTATTAGAGTAGCTTGGTTAAACTAATAGACATACACTATTTTTTTGTGTTTGCATTAAACTAACTTTCTGTTATTGTTGGTTGAAATCGAATTGTTTACTCTGCGGAGATGTGAAAAATTATTTGGTCAATAAAATCTACACTTAAACATCTGAACACTGGTCACCCTACCTCAGATACATCATATAAATGATTGGAAAGACAACTAGTGACAGGCTTCAGTTTATTCTGTATGTGTCTGTCCCAAGTTATAGGAGCCTATAAATCAGTGGTTGTTGTTTGTTGCTGTATTTCATATTTGGTTTTTGTTTATTATTTTGTACATATTTCAGGCCATTTAAGTTTTCTGTTTGAATTATTTTACATTTTTAAGTGTAGTGTTGGTTATATCTTTAACATGGGTTTTGCTCACTGTTTAAGGCCATACAGTACCTATAGTTGCTAACTTCTACGTAATTTAGCCTCATTGGTAATTATATTTTATTAAGATACAGAAATGCCAAAGCAGATGTAATACTACAATTAACTACTGCCGTGATCTGCAGGTAATAAAATAAAAATTAAAACAAAACAGATAGTAATCAAATACAGGCTATTAAGTGCTGGATTTCTAATCACTGTTCAAATTCTGGATAGTATGTTTGTTTCATGTTTTAAGCATCATCTTATGTTTATTTCTGGCAAAAGAACAAAATCACTACTAGAAAAAAACTCATGTTTCTTAACCTATTATTCTCTCCTCACCTTTGGAGAGATGAAATAAAACAATTATTCTACAACACCTGAGTGGGCGGGATTCACTAAAAATTAAGTTGAGTGCACTCCAGATTTGAAGTCCTGCATATAGAACACATTACTGATAGAAATACCAAGCATTGTTAGCTACTCAGCTTGCTAATTGAAACTACTGTTGACATTTTCTTGTATAAGACTGTCTTCCTTATGATTCAACTCATAGAATGAAAATATTCTCCCAAAAGGTCACCGATGTTTTTCTTATGGATAATTATCAATGTATTTTCAGATATTTGACTGTAGAATCAACTTGTTTAAAAGTGCCTAATAATGATAGTGTATTACATCATATCTATGTAATACTTTGAGCTTTTATTCAGTTAAATGTGCAGAGAGCAGTCAATGGTTTTGAAACCTGAATTTCTGTTACAAAGTATTTGGGCTAAAGTTCTCTCCCTTGGACTCTGGTGGTTTAATGTTTTGCTTAATTAGGAGCAGGTTATCTTGGTCCATATTTCAAAAGGGTCAGACAAATTTTGAGTACCCTATACCAAATCGAAATTTTAAGAAAATCATTGCTTAAGACCTTAATTTCTAAGTGATTTTGAAATTTTAAAAATAATTCTTCTGTTCTTATCTGTAGAAATAAACTTAGAGGAGACAGAAAGGCCTGAGTATGCATTTTTTCATATAAATCTGAATATTGTCAACCTGGGAACAGTATATATATATGTTCCTGTGTCAACAAAGCCTGAATTCAAATATTTATCATGCTTTAATTTATAGCAAAAGATAAAAGTGTTACAAGTACCATTCAAACAGTATTGTCTTGATTTACTGGTGATAATCATTTACATTGGAGACATTTTAAAACTTGAACCATTACAAAACTTTCCTGATAAAAATAAAAACAATCCCCCATGGAACAAATACATATAGAGAATTTTCAACAAAAAATTCAGTTCTCAGGCCGTAATAAAATAATAGGTTTGTTTGCCCAAACACTACCTACCCAGAAAAAAGCTGCCTACTCAAATTCTTTTATTGTCCTGATTTGAAGAAGGTTTTTTTTAATCAAATAGGTATGAAGACTAATAAACATCTGATACTTCAATTTCTTTTTTTGAAAAAAAAAAGAAAATGCCTACCTACCTACCCACTGTCTCAACCTTTGGGTAGGGTTTGGGCAAACCAAAATATTTTTAAGTGTGGGCTCATATAATGGTGTTCCCAAGAGAGCCACTAAAATAGCAAGTTTGTCAAAAACAAATGAAAATGTCTTATACCAAGGTATATTTCATTTCTAATCGAATTTGAGTGGTTTTTTTTCTTAATGTTATGATTTAAAATTGCTTCAGATTGTTCTCCAAGGAGTTAAAATGTCAAATAAAAACCGGGAACAGTGTTAATGCTTTAAACCTGATGATCGACTTTGAAATGTCAACTGAAGTTTTAAACCTGTTATATTGAATTAAATTCATATTTTCTTTGCCTTGGGAGATTCAAATTTGATTTGATTAAAAAAAATAGGCAGTATCAAATCTTAAAAGACAAAAATTAATTGGAGGCTTCCATTACATTCAAAAGGTCACAACAGTATACAGAAGTGGATCATGTTTAATAGTGGCCAATTATAACCATTAATATTTGAACTTCTAGGGCATAAGTTATAATTATGAGTTATCCATGATAGAAAAATTGATAAGGATAAAAAAGGGATGTCATGTCACAATCTCATAACAATGTTGAGAAACAACCATGTTAACTTGATATCATTGAGATTGGAGCCATCTCTGTGGGCCTCACTGTGAATAATGTGCATGCAAAAATTGTATCTTTACCATAGGACATGGGTTTGTCAACTGAAATCAAAGTTTTTGACCTTGACCTTTGACCTAGGAAGTTGTAAATAAATTATGACACACCCTTTAGTGTTGGTTTATAAACATGTCAAGTATAAACTTTGAAATGATAAAGGTTCTCAAGATATAGAGTGGACACGATCTTTACCATAGGACATGGGGTTGTCAACTGAAACCGAAGTTTTTGACCTTGACCTTTGACCTAGGAAGTTGCACATAAATTATGACACATCCTTTGGTGTTGGTTTATATACATGTTAAGTATAAACTTTGAAATGAAAACGGTTCTCAAGATATAGAGTGGACACGATCTTTACCATAGGACATGGGGTTGTCAACTGAAACCAAAGTTTTTGACCTTGACCTTTGACCTAGGAAGTTGTACATAAATTATGACATACCCTCTGATATTGGTTTATATACATTTCAGGTATAAACTTTAAAATGATAAAGGTTCTCAAGATATAGAGTGGACACAATCTTTACCATAGGACATGGGAATGTCAACTGAAACCAAAGTTTTTGACCTTGAACTTTGCCCTAGGCAGTCATTCATAAGTTATGACACACCCTCTGGTGTTGGTTCATATACATGTCAAGTATAAACTTTGAAATCATAACAGTTCTCAAGATATAGAGCGGACACAATCTTCACCACAGGACACAGGGTTGTCAACTGAAACCAAAGTTTTTTTTACCTTGACCTTTGACCTAGGAAGTTGTACATACATCATGACACGCCCTCTGGTGGTGGTTAATAAACATGTAAAGTATAAAGTATGAAATCATAATGGTTCTCTAGATATGGAGCGGACACAAAGTTAAAGTGTTACGGACAGACAGTCTGATCACTATAGGGCGACCCGCCTTAAGGCGGGGCCCTAATGAATACATGTATATATGTAAAGAGCAACACTTGTTTTGCTGTTCATCATCTTCATACTGAATGATATGTTCTGGTCTACAGAAATGTATTGTTAAACTAGTAATAGACATTACCTGTACTTTTTCTCTAGGATTGACATCATCTTCGTCTGAAGAACTTCCAGTGTATGAAGCTACAATAACAAATTTAGAAAATAAGAAGAAAAGAAATCTTTTACTTCAGAAATTTTGATTTTAGCAACAACAAAAAAGTTTGGCTGAGAAATACAATACAATAGACCTCATCTTGTCATAAAATCAATCATTTTAATAGTCTTTGCTGTAAGTTACAAAAAAATCTTAATAACCTCAAAAAGAAATTGTGTTTATCTAATGCACTATTGAATAAGGAATAATGCATCAATCAAAGTTGTTAAAATGACATGGCATGCTAAATTTCTATTTATCAAATATAAAAACTGTGTTAACCAATCAATAATTTGTCTATTTAAGTGATTTATATCAGCAAATTCATACTTCAAAAGTAAGAGTTGAATCTTAGCACAAAAACATACTTGAAAATGTTTGAAGTAAAATTTGATGATATATATATAAATTATGTGGGCAATTATAAACCTTAAATCATTTAAGACCAGTATTATAAGAAAAGACAGTTAAAATTTTTTCGCTTATACATTTAAAATTCACTGGTGCATCTGTTTTGTTGTTCATAAAAAGAATGAAAATTTGTAATTAAAACCATATTCTCTAACACAATATGTGTGAGATAGAAATTTTAATCTAGTTTTGTATAATGTATCTGAATTTTTGCACTTATTGTTTAACTTAACAATTGAAATCCATATGTCAAACATACATGAATACTTATAATTTGGTATTTATTTTACAGAGTATGGAAGTAAAATAGTAATCTAGGTACATGTATGTATATACACCATTGGTTACCACAAATATTTGACAAGTACTTCCTAGACCACAAAAATTTGCTTACAGCTTGCAACTAATTTTGTATAAACCATTTTTTTTTTTAATTTTTAACCTTTCAATGAGTAAGTTCTAAAAGAAATCTATTTAGCAATCACCCAAAATTGAAAGTAGTTATTCCATAATGATGATTAATTAAAAATTCTACCTTTATTTTAAGGCAGACCAAATCTGCAGCTCAGACCAGTCTATTTCAAAATTTAGCAAATTTACAGAATGAATTATTTTTTAATCACGCCAGTACAAAGCACTTGTTGATTTAACTAGGCAGAATGTTGTACAATCACAAGACTGGTTATCTTAGCCAGCATCTGCAGCAGCCAAGCAATAGTAGAAAAACATTTGATATTTTCTAATTTCACAACACATGTTTCTGAAATAACCTAAATCAGAAGGAACCCCCCGAGGACTGCCACCAGATGTAGAGTTTTTTCCTTGTACACCCAGGAATGCAAATTTTTTCCTTGTACACCCAGGACTGCCATCAGATGTAAAGTTTTTCCTTGTACACCCAGGACTGCCACCAGTTGTAAAGTTTTTTCCTTGTACACCCAGGACTGCCACCAGATGTAAAGTGGTTTCCTTGTACACCCAGGACTGCCACCAGTTGTAAAGTTTTTTCCTTGTACAACCAGGACTGCCACCAGATGTAAAGTTTTTTCCTTGTACACCCAGGACTGCCACCAGATGTAAAGTTTTTCCTTGTAAACCCAGGACTGCAACCAGATGTAAAGTGGTTTCCTTGTACACCCAGGACTGCCACCAGATGTAAAGTTTTTTTTCCTTTTACACCCAGGGCTGCCACCAGATGTAAAGTTTTTCCTTGTAAACCCAGGACTGCCACCAGATGTAAAGTGGTTTCCTTGTACACCCAGGACTGCCACCAGATGTTAAGTTTTTTTTCCTTTTACACCCAGGACTGCCACCAGATGTAAAGTTTTTCCTTGTACACCCAGGACTGCCACCAGATGTAAAGTGTTTTTCCTTGTACACCCAGGGCTGCCACCAGATGTAAAGTGGTTTCCTTGTACACCCAGGACTGCCACCAGTTGTAAGTTTTTTCCTTGTACACCCAGGACTGCCACCAGATGTAAAGTGGTTTCCTTGTACACCCAGGACTGCCACCAGTTATAAAGTTTTTTCCTTGTACAACCAGGACTGCCACCAGATGTAAAGTTTTTTCCTTGTACACCCAGGACTGCCACCAGATGTAAAGTTTTTCCTTGTACACCCAGGACTGCCACCAGATGTAAAGTGTTTTTCCTTGTACACCCAGGGCTGCCACCAGATGTAAAGTGGTTTCCTTGTACACCCAGGACTGCCACCAGTTGTAAAGTTTTTGTCCTTAAGCTTGTACACCCTGTCTGAATAAGGACTGCCACCAGTTGTTAAGTTTTTTTCCTTGTACACCCTGTCTGAATAAGGACTGCCACCAGATGTAAAGTGGTTTCCTATTATTCACATTTGAAGTTGATACATAAGTTGATTTGTAACATATTCATTCACTTTCATAATACCAGGTAAACATTTCTTGCAGTAAACAAATAATAATCAAACTGAATCAATGTAATCAATTCCATGAATAGAAGATTAACAATTGCACATATTTTGATCATTTATTGTATGAACTGTCAATCAAAGTTATATAATGAGACTTTCTCCCCATCAATCAAATTAACAGCAATAAAGCTCCAGGATGGTATGAATTAGCTTCCTTAATTAGAAATAAAATCAACTTATAAAAGTCTTAATTGGTAATAAACGTACCAATAATATTAGACTATAAGAAGAAGCCCAGGAGCAATGGCCATAAACTCTAGAATCTGAACTTAATTAGATCTTTATTTTCTGTTATGAAACATGATTGACCTTATAAAACATATTTTGCTTTCTTGCAGATCTGTGCTTAAGAAACAAACATCACCTTTTACGAATGAAATTCACCATCGTCTGTCATCAATAATAAGTAAAGGATTTATCTCCTCTCAACTACATGCTTCTTGTTAGGGACAAACACATCAAAGATGTTGCAGTTGGATGAAACATGTTAAGGGCTCATGAAAACCCCCTTTCTTCCTTTACTAAATGCAATAGTAAAACAGCACTTTTGAACAAACAGTGAAACTCAATAGTCAATTAAGACTTATCATGCTTATCAGATCTGATCTAAGAAAACATGGTTTCTGAAAGTTAGTGAGTACATATTTTTATGTTTGTGCATGATGGCATCTTTTAACAATCATGACAATTGTTTATCAGTTTCCATGTGCTTTCATTTTCCAAAAATTTAATCATCAATGCAACTCCACACTAATCATTCGAAATTGCTACATTTGCTGCTTTTGTAATGAGCTGGAACAACCACAAACTATTAATATTTTTATAAACTGTTTCAGATTGAAATCATTGTTGAAGGCTTATCAATCATTCCTAACATTTTAACAGCTTTCATCTCATCTCTCATTTGTTTTTTTCACAACAATCCCAGACTGTTTTATCATACTGCATGATCACCAATGTTATATAATGAAGCAGGGGAGAATGACAGTTAAGCCTCAGTAAAAATACCATAACTGATGAAATAAATATATTGGCAGATAATAGATAAAAAGCTAAAATGTTTATAATTTGTTCATTTGAGTATTTTTTTCTTAAGTACAATCAAAGCAGATTATATATCTTATTGATTCAGAATTATATATAAATAGTAAGCATGGTAAGCAAATGATCTGCTTTAGTTTTGATCTTATAATAAATGTCCATTTGACTTCTATATATTTGCAGGAAAAAATTCGTAAAAATTCATTTTTATAGATTAATATTTTTTCCTCGATGTATGTTAATAATATGATAGACTCTCACTATCAATTTCATAAGTTTTGTTCAATAATTAAAAAAGTTTTCCATTAGGTCTCTATGATAATTTTATTTTTTGAAGTGTTGATTACCTGATGGAGTAAGTATACAAGTAGTGTAACGGCCTTCCAACCAAAACAAAAACAACATACATGTGCTTTTAATGTTTGTTTATTTGCACCATGTGGCTTTAAATTTTTAAAAATATTAAGATGACCTTTACTGACCAACCAACAAAATTAGATTTCATGTCATGTGATTGTAATAATTGTTCTATATATGATAGGATTCTGTACATTTTCTGTTTAAAAAAGTATTAGAAATATAGTATAAACTAGTAAAACAGTACTTTATAGGCAAACGATAGGAAAATGAATATTGTTAATACTGTTTACCTTCATATGTTATGTTAGTGGACATGAGTTATGACAGGATTTATCAACTATAAAGCATATTTTTTATTTTCCTAAATTGTTTGCTTCCAAGATGTGCATTTTGCACATTAATAAATAACTGATGTAGTATTAACTTTAGTCTGATTTTAAATAAAACTTTTCAGAGCCTCTTAATGTCTTGTTATACAACTCACCATGCTAAAAGCATGAAAAGCTTGTGTAAGTAAGTTAACTTATATAACGATATAAAATCAATAATCAAAACTTTTAAGTGATGATCATTTTCATTGGTGTACTTTAATATTCAAAAAAAAAGTTGTAACTGTAGCATTAACGCAATTGCAACTATAAATTTACGGTAAAATAGCAATCATTTGAGTCATGCTTTAAATATATACCAAAGCATTAGCTTAACTGAATAGATGGATTAATTGATGGGTTGTGCTGACAAATACATATTTCAAGCAATATTTCTGCAAAACTATTACAGGGCTGATACTGAGGATTTATTCATCTTCGTAGATACCAAATTTCATAGATTGAGGAAAATGGGTATTTGATATTGATGATTTGTCTGCATTCAAGCATTTTTAAAAACATAGAAAGTTAGTACTTTGTAGAACATTTAAACTGATAATAATATATTCATTGAATAAATAAAATAACGATTGACAGTATCTGAAAATGAATGCTGATATTCTTATGCTAATTAGATCTGGGATCTCCTTATTTACATGTTATTAAACAAGTTTAATTAATATAGTAATAGTACTGCAGTTTGCTTGTGGCACTTTTTACTAAAGAAATTTTCATGAAAATCAGCTTCACAAGAGATAACTTGTGGAACACAGAATTGGTAGAATATCACGAACATAGCAATTATATATAATAAGCCGAAAAATTAATTAAAGAACAGATTTATCAATTTAAAAAAAATTGCAAAATCATAACACAATTTCCTGCTACAGTTGAATTGAATTGAATTTTCTCTGTAAATTAATTGTAATTGATTTTAAATAACTTTTTTATATGGAAGTGATTTTTCTAAATACAACTAGCTGCCTTTAAACCAATCAAATGAAGCATGGAAATAACAACTTTATATTATGTCAGTCACCCAGATTATCATATATGATATACAATTATTACAATTTAAATGTAATCATACATTCAAGTAATGTGCTGTTTAAATTTACAATTAGTGACAATGCATTATTTTGCCAATATAAATTACATTAATTCGTAATTAAATATTTCAAAAGTTACCCAATATTCATTTATTTTCTAATATGCATTATACAGTAAAACCAATATCCCATGAATTTCTACATATTTACAGTCAGTTTATAGTTGCTTTTTTGTTTAGCTAGACTACATCTTAAGATTTCTATTTAGGAAGTGGTAAAAGTTTTACACTGCGATTATGATACTCAGGTACATTGACTTTCAATATCATATGAAATTAATTAAGTCCTTGGCCAAGTTTTTATACTTTTCTTCACTTTTCACAGTTAAGAATGTTAACAACATACAAGATGCAGAGGCTTTTAAAAAATACACACAAAAAATGCAAAAGAAACCAACTCATAGGGCCTGCAAGAATTTCACTTATACAGTCAAAATATGAACTATCTAAATATAGACTTTAATGACCCAATTTTCTCACCAGATCAAAGCACAATGTAACAAACAAGCATAAGTTTAATTATTATAGCACAAGCTAAATTAGACATTCTTAGGTTAACTTTTCTTGCATTGTCTATTAAGCTACATGTAATTGTCCCAATCTACGATATTATTACTAAGGGAGACTCGGGCCACAAAGTTGTCATAACCCTTGATGGGCCACTTTGAGCCCACCCTATAGATTAAACAACTTATCAACTCATGATTGTTACGCTTCTTTTATCATAAGAGTTGAATACACAATTTATTTGAAAATTGGCTAAGATAAAAAAAAAAAAATCTTTAAGAATTGTCAGGAATAGTTTGTCTTTTAGATCAAAGCTTGGATGATAAAATCAACATAAATGATATTAACTCATTTTGTATCACTTGTTACAGTAACAAATTTCTGAAACAATTTTAGGCAACTTCTCAAAAAGATTAGATTAAAAATCCCATATCCCAATTTTTAAGACCCTGATAATTCCTAAAATGCAGAAAAATCTATCAATTTACAATATATGTAGGTAACATAAAGGTGACCTTGAAAAACTTGACCTTTTATACAGAAAGTGTGACCTTTAAAACCTTACAATCAACAATGTATTGTTTAAACTTTCTATACATACTGTTACAGGGGGTCACCTTCAACTTACACAGTGAATCAACACTTTCTCCTGTAGATGAAGCATTACTTGATCTGCGATCACTGAGCGGCTGAAGCGACAAACGTCTGTCGTACTGTATGCTATGTCTTTTACGGCCAGCTCGAGACTTGTATGCATTGTCCCCTTCCAAATTCCTTAGTTTTTCCGACATATCAAATTCATTCTGAATATTTGCATCTGTCGGATTCCTTCCAATTTTCTTCATGATTTTATACCTTATAGTCACAAATACAATATATTCTCCTTATCGAAAAAGCACCACCGTACTTTAAGCTCCTTGATCAGTTCTGCAGAATGTTTACATTACAAGTAATTCGTACTATGCCCAAACAAATGTACCACAATATATCAGTAGAATGCCATCAAAAGTAAACAATCATATATCTCACAGCATGTAAAATGACAGGTCATAAAACAAACTATAATTTTGCAATATCTTTCATTTATATTTCTATAGTTCAATGCACCATTGTAAACAGGATCATTCTTCCCAATCTTTTAATTTAAATGTCCTAATAAATTTAATTCTTTAAAAGTACAATAACTCCACTGTATGTATATATCTATAAGTAGACACAGATATATATATATATATCTTATTCAAGAAATCACATACCACAAATCCAAAACAATAAAATAGAACAAGGTATACAATTTGTATTGATGTAAGTATGTGTAAATCTACTTAGATAACTTCCTATGTATAATAATAAGCAGAGGTTTCACTTTTTTGGAAATTTGCCTGCACTATTTTTAGAATAACAACAACACTACAGCCACTGATGTCTTGTTCATTTGTGTCTTGGCAGGACTACATCTTAATAGAATACTTTGATATCAAAACAGAGATCTTTCCTATGAAATTCATTACCAATACGCATAGCTCTCCACCTAATATTGTAACTAGCAGTGCAATTAATGGAAAAAAAGTTGAACGTTTGTGAGGCTGTATCCGCTATTGATATAGTCCAACGGTGACAGAAATCCGTACATACATCTAACGCTGTGATAAAAGCTCCAATGATGAAATCTATTAATTACTGTGTGATTGATGGAAAGAAATATATATCAAGAAAGAGATCAATTTCATTTTTCAAACAAGGTAAGTCCACTTTCGTAATACTTGTAAATTTTAAAGATTTCCAATCAATGCAAAAGATCAAAGAAAACAGGTATTTCATCAAGTGTTGAAATTTTGTTATAAAGGATGATAAGTTAACAACTCTTCCCACAAGAATAGTCTGAAAAAAGCTGTATTTGTTGTTGTAAAATTACATCAGAATAACGCCCTGATATAGAATTCAATGGGAAAATATGGATCTTTATTTTCAATTGAGACTTTAAAAAACGCTGATTTCAAATTTCATTTCAAGGTTAAACAAGAACTTATTTAAATGTTTTGAAACATAATTTTTAAGAAAAGTTCTCTTGAACATTTTCAGGAATTCTAGTAGATAACTGAATATTTTTGCATCTGCAAAAACAAAGTGACAAAATTTATTTTTTTCTTTAACTATTCTCTGATTGAAAGTTCTGTCAACCATTCAAAGAAAATCCTAATTAGCCTTGTTTCAGAAAATTAAGCACATTTTTTTTTATGTCTTTGAAACTGCAGAATAACATGCAAATGAAAAATGTCTTACTGTTGTTTAGAGAAAAATGAAACTAGATCTAATGATCGCAATCTTACAGATTTATCCCACAATGTATCCCAAGAAAAATTCAAATATGCAGAAAATAATCACCGTTTCTGCTTTAATAGAAGATTTTCAAAGATTCCTTTTATAGTTAATCACAAGTATTTATACTGACACCAAATATTGCAAAATGCTTATATCTTTACTGCATAATTTCTTCATCTTCAGGTCGAAAAAATGTTTTCAAAGCATTTTAAAACTGATTGAACAGGCATAAATACTTCAAAATCAAATTTCTTGCACACCTTGTAGTAGAGATCTTTTGCAATTCTTTTATCTGTGCTTTTAATTTACCGCTAATGTTCTTGACATTAAATGAACATGAAAGAAAAGTCTTTTTCTTTAGCCAAATTACGTAAGTTGAATATTTTATTCATGTTTTCCACATATTTATTGATCCTTAGATTTCAAAATAATCTTTTCAAAATTAAATTAGTTATACATTACACCATGAATAAAGACTAATTTTATGGACTTGGAACACATTTAAACTATCTTTAACAGCAAAAAATGTATTCACATATTCATTAGTACCAGTAATTGCATTTTAAATATCTTAATACTATCAGTGCTGAATACTAAACAAAATAAATACAATGCAATTATACAATTGTACTTTCATTATTACTAACACTATATATATCTATGATCTTTATTGATTCAAGCTGAACATTTCAATAATGTCCCAGACAAATGTCTTCTACAAATCACAAATAAATATTGAAGTTAATGCACTAACATTTCCAATTTAAGCAGGTTTGTTGATAAAGAAAGTTTATAAAATGAAAAATAACCAAATCAAATTTCATCAACTTTTTGTGGTAATGATTTTCAAATGTATTAATGATTGATTGATTGTTGGTTGCTTTATGCCGCATTAGCACAAAAAGGCTATATCGTGGCGAGGCTTATTAATAAAATATTCCCAGATAAATATTTATCTTTTAAACTAGTGCTTAGGGTGACAGAATTAGTTTTCATGAGGTAAGATATCTAGCAAAATGAAAGAAATGGCCTCAATATTTTTTTGTGAAAAAAAAATGGGGGAAATTTGGCATAAGAATCCGGAGGATTGTTTAATTTTTCATCCTGACTGAATGCAAAATTTAAATATTTATAAATTATTAGTTCCCCAGGATCACAAATCACACAATATTAACCTGTGGCATTAGGACAGCAAGAAATTGTGGAAAAAAGTGGTAGATCCTCTAAAGATTTCAACTTTTATAACATTTGGTTGACAATATAGGGAATCAGTGAAGCATGACTGTAGCAGCAACACCCCCCCCCCCCTAAAATCAAAAGTTCTGTATCTGCAATGTGTAAAGAATTTGAGAACCTTGTCTTTTCTCATTTCTCTAAAAAAACAAGATAAAAACTGGACCTTAGAACCTTTCAAATTTGAACCTGCCCTGATGTACTGTTAAAATAGTAATTTTTTGTCTGTGTAATAATTTTCATCATATAACCCCAAAATGATTATCTGCATACCATGCTTTTGGTCATTAGATCATAAACACTTGAAACAGAGAAAAATATACAGTGTGTTGACACAATAGGAATATCAACATTTATTATGAATAGAGCATTAAAAGCCAGCTGTTCTATGATTCTTTTACATAATCATCTACTCATTACATAATTATTCTAGTCTTGGTAAATACAAAATTCATTTATGCCATGTTTTTTTATAATTTTTAATGGTTTTTAAGTTCATCCAAACAGACTTCAAACCTAGGGGAATATTTTAACACAAAAAGTAGTTTTCAAAAACAGAATTTGAAAAATGAGAAAATAGGGGGGGGGGGGGGGGGGGGGGGCAAAAACAGGCCTTAACGTAACCTGTCCTTCAAATGTAAAAAAAAATGTATTGGCACATATGCAAACTTTTAAAAAATTTACCAGGAAATTCAATTATTTACAAAAGTTATGTTTTCTATCACTTGATGAAAAATGTATCCAGAGAAAACATGAAGAGCTGTTAAGGCCCAATGATGCCTTGAAAAGTACAGAAATATTCAACTAATATATAAAAACAAGAGTGCACACGCTGTGAAAGGTCTCCCCTTCTTTACTAATCATTGATATTATGTTGATAGTCCTAAATATAAAGCTTTGTACTGTACAACTGTCACATAAAATTCACATTAACCATGAAAACTAAACATTGCATGACCAATGAACCATGAAAATGAGGTCAAGGTCAGATGAATAATGCCAGGCAGGCATGTACAGCTAACAATTCTTTCATACAACAGATATAGTTGACCTATAGTTGACCTATTGCCTAAAGTTTAAGAAAAAAAGACCAAAACTCAAAAACTTAATAACTTTGACCAGTGAACCATGAAAATGAGGACAAGGTCAGATGACACCTGCCAGCTAGACATGTACACCTTACAACCATTCCATACACCAAATATAGCAGACCTTTTGCAAACAGTATAAGAAAAACAGACCAAAACACAAAAACTTAACTAGAACCACTGAACCATGACACCTGCCAGTTAGACATGTATACCTTACAGTCCTTCCATACACCAAATACATCTTTTTTATATAGACCTATTGCTTATAGAATCTGAGATATGGACTTGACCACCAAAACTTAACCTTGTTCACTGATCGATGAAATGAGGTCGAGGTCAAGTGAAAACTGTCTGAAGGGCATGAGGACCTTGCAAGGTATGCACATACCAAATATAGTTATCCTATTACTTATAATAAGAGAGAATTTAACCTTACAAACAATCTTAACTTTTTTATCAAGTAATCAAGGACATACAAACAATCTTAACTTTTTTATCAAGTAATCAAGGACATTGGACATGTGACTGACGGAAACTTCGCATCATGAGGCATCCATATACAAAGTATGGAGCATCCAGGTCTTCCACCTTCTAAAATATAAAGTTTTTAAGAAGTTAGCCGGCAGCAGCCGGATCACGATCTCTAAGTCCAGCTTTCTGCAACAAAAGTCGCAGGCTTGACAAAAAATGATGTGATTGCCAATGAGACTTATTACTCTTCACAAGAGACCAAATGACACAGAAATTAACAACTTAGATAGAGGTCACATAGGTCTAGCCAAGTTTACTAGGGGATTTGGAACCTTACAGTTTCTTAATAATTTCCTAATTCATCAACTAAATGAAGAAAACCAGAAATTGTTTAGTCAAATTTATAAATTTTGCCATTAAGTCGCCTTTTCATGATGATATATATGATTAAATGCATTTTATTCAGTACTATTCAAACTTTCTCGACTATATAACAAAGTGTATTCATCTTTAAATACAAAAACAAAGTGATTACAACTCTATATAGAAACACTGTCTATACCACAAACATAACTGACAAAACCTAACACAATTATCTTTTGATACCACTAGTGAATAAACTGAATAACATGATATGACATTAATAGAACACAATTTACTAATAAAAAGGAATCAATATTCACTGATGACTACAGGATATAAAGCTATGAAATACCAATTAACATTCAATTTGTCAACAATAGGTTCCTGCAAAGAACTGACAAGAGAACAGTCACAATAGATACACTACACTTAATGGCACTGTGTAGCAATACAAGGCAGCTAGCTGTCTGCAATTTTAGACAGAATGCTGGCATTGCATTCAGATCTCCAACCAGTTTTGAACAATATCATATTTTAGTTAAGATTACATAATAGAAATGTCAAGATCTTGAATTATAAGAACAGCTTTACATTGTACTGTGTTTGTTTTCTACAAAACCATAATACTTTTTTACAGAGGCTTTCCCACTGCAAAGAAAAAGAGAGTATCAGACTTAAATGATCAGTCCAAGAAACTTTAAACTATAAACAGATGTAGACATAATTCAGACCAGTTACAAAGATTTGTTTCTACAGGGCATAGATTTCCTTTTATTACCAAGGTGAGTCTAGATCAGTCAGATAGAATGTACTAACGACTTTCTCGTATCGTTTGTGTCAAATGGGGTGTACTTAGGACTTTTGTGTAAAGTTTACGAGTCTAATAGAATATACTTGGGACTTTTATGCAAAGTTTGTGAATCTATAGGGTTGACTCAAAACTTTCATGTAAAGTTTTAGAGTCAAATAAGATGTACTAAAGTCTTTGAAGTTAAGTGTGTTAGAAAGTTGCCCACTTTACACATCAATCATCCTTAAAACAAAAGTGTTTTATCCTTATAATTCCCACCAAAAATATTTTTTTTATTCAATTTCAACTGCCTTGGAGCTACAGGATTTCATAATTGTGTATGGTGCATGGATAGATCCCAATGGAAGTGTGTTAACATAGGATGAGTAGTTCACAACATATATGTCTATCAAATTGAAAAACAAGTTAGACACACATACAAGTATTTGTAGGTTTTTTTTCAAGTAAAGGGAAATTTTCTATACCTGAATGGAATCAGTTTTGTCCTTGGCCTGGGAGGCTACAGAATAGATTTTTTTTATCTTTCCAAGAGGCAGTCAAAAAATGAAAACAATTTAACTCTTTAAAAAAACTACTTGCATCCAAGCACTTTCCTAGATTTATCAGGTGCCACCAATACAAATATTTTAAAGCAAGGCTGTTGAAGAACTTAAACAGTTGAAGAACTATATAACCAAAATGGACATTAAAATAATAGCAAAATTGTAACATCCACTGTCAACTTTACTTTAGTTTCTTTATAACTTATAAATTTATAGACAGAAAAATGGAGAAAGGTTTGTTAAAGACTACTTAAGCCAATTGCAACTGTTTTGTTTAGCAAAGGAGACATTGGGATATGTTAGTCAGTCACAGATATGACAGATGCAAAATATTTTGATTAGTCAAAGCTACTGTCTAAAATAATGCAATCATTATTCAGTTATATTATAGAATCTAGAACTATGTTATGCAATCAGTAAACTCACTGTATGATAAGAGCCAAAACATTCATAAGAATCAGAAGATCAATGTCAAACAGAACTGATCTTTGTCAATAAATAATTTTCTTAAAGCCAGTGGTGGATCCAGAGGGGGGCGTAGTCATGTGATTCACTATGGTGGAGTTGACCAGTGCGTCGAAAAAACGTCACTCATGCAGTCATTTCGAAATTTAAATTACTGTCACAAATTGCTTAGGCTGAGCATGACAATCTTCAAGGTGACACAGGATTGAGCAAGAACATATTGACTTCTATTTCATTAGTCCACAAAACAGTAATACTAGTTATATTAGTACACTCTCATGAAAAAAAGTTCCTCATCAATTATATCTACCTACAAAAACATGTTGAACTCGTAACACCCCATGATCGGCATCCTATTTTAAAATAACAGCTGAATAATGATCCCCAGTCAGTATAAGCTCTAGATAGATTTGAATTCTAAGGTACGAACCATTTGATTTGAGGAGGCAGTCGGAGATATTTGAAAGATAAAAAAATGACTCTAATTTTTGCATTCTGAAACAAAAATTCTGGCCGTATCTGGATTGTAAACAATAATCTTGTCCATTATTTTTTTTGCTATTAGAAAAGAATATCCAACAGTATTATTAAGCATTAAATGAACATCATAGATAAAAAGGGGCGTATTTTTTTTGGCCTGGGTTTGCATGTCTGACTGAAGTGTCTGTTTCGCCGAACTAATATATATTTAATACTTTTTTTCAAGACCATACTATAACCTGCTGCTGGAAGTAGCCTTAATGTCTACATTTTTTTACAGTCATTCATATATTCGTTGTTTGATGATTTCAGACTCATTCGTAGCTTTTGGTTGATTTGGAATCCCTCACATCCGTTAATTTAGTTGGGCGAAACATATCAACCAAACATTTGGATAAATATTGCTTGTTTGTCTTTTTTAACTCAGTTGTGTCCGTCGTATTGTAAATTTTATTGAATAGCCCGACTTATATCTTGTTTACAACGAGAAATCTGTGAGGTTATGATAACTTAACTTACAGCAAACCAGCGAGAATTTTCCATGTCTTTTTTTACTGAAAAGTCCCACATCAAATTTATCAGTAAATAGCTTGAAATCCGTACTATCATTTTATGATAGACAATTAATAGGGAGAATACAGCATCAAAAATGTCCAACCCTCACACCTTTCAGGAACTACAAAATATACATGCACCACACCAGGAATCGTTTTAAAAGTGCATATTACACTTATTTCATGTTTTTTAGCCAAAAAAAGGTCCCAAAAATTTCGGCAAATTAAAAAACTTCGCCCCCCCCCCCCCTTTCCAAAATCCTGGATCCACCCCTGAAAGCCTTGAGAGCTAATTGAAATAATAAATCCTTTACTAAAACATCCATCAGATATATCAGCTTAAGTTTAATTGAGATCATTTATACTCAGTAATACAGTTCTGTTTCATAATGAAAATTATCTGTTTCAAGCAGATGTGCTCAAGATTCCTTGGATTCTAATAGTTTTGAACTTTGCTTCTATTTTAACCTTTAAACTCTTGAAATTGATATTAAAACCTGTTTAGACAAGACTTTGGTAGCTGTATACATGTAAATATGTAAATTGTATCATTAAAAAATATTTTTTATTTACCTAACAAAAAAGTCTGAAAGTGTACTGTACCCCTAAAGTTTTTTTTTTAAATTTTTATTAAAGCACTGATCAAGTTAAAATGTTGCTTTCATAGCTAGACTCAATGCATGTAATTTTTGTCTATTAAAAATAATTATAATTCCACTCCTACCAACATGAACAAGTACCCTATTTTTCAGCATATATGCATGGAACAGTAAACTCACATACTTTTTGTTTGGTCATACAGTTTGAAAGTGAATTAAATAGTTTGTAACCAATTTGCAGAATTATTTTTATCACATCCTTGGCCAAAAATTCTTAGTACCAATTTAATTTTTAGAAATGTCTTCCCCTACCTTTTAAAAATCTAGATCTGCACCAAAAGAACCTAAAAACTGTAAAAATATTTCATGAAAATACTAAAGTTCAAAACAACACAGAAATTACCTGATGAAAAATCCATTTTATGTTACCTCAACATCACAACATATAATACATGTATTAAACAACAATTAGCACCACAAGCAGGTCACAAAAGGGTGAAAAATGAGTATAATGCAACTGCCTACAATCAAAAGCAAAATAATAAAGAACCAGATGCTCCGCAGGGTGCAGCTTTATACGACCGCAGAGGTCGAACCCTGAACAGTTGGGGCAAGTATGGACACAACATTTAAGCTTGATACAGCACTGAATTTGGATTGTGATTAAATAGTTGAAACAACATAGGTTTCTGACACAGAATGAATGTGGTCTAGGACTTAAACTTAAAAACTTCAAAATTTTAAATTGGACATTTACCTACTATGGTCCAATATCCAAAATCTAAATAATGGCTACATTCAGCATACATGTATCATAGAACCCTAAGAATTCAATTTTTGATGAAATCAAATAATGTTCAATTTTAGACCCATTAGACCTCAATGTGGACCAATTTGATAACCGGGCCCAAATATTAAAAATCTTAATACATGGTTAGATTCAGCATATTGAAGAACCCCATATATTCATTTTTTGTTGAAATCAAACAAAGTTTAATTTTTGACCCTTTGGACCTTAATGTAGACAAATTTGAAAATGAGACAATACTGTGCAATTGAATATTTTTTGCTATTGCGCAAAACTGTGCAATTGAAAATTTCTTGCTATTGTGCAATATTGTGCAATTAGGTATTTCTTGCTATTGCGCAATACTGTGCACTTGAAGATTTCTTGCTATTGCAAAATACTGTGCAATTGAAGATTTCTTGCTATTGCGCAATACTGTGCAATTGAAAATTTCTTGCTATTGCACAATACTGTGCAATTGAAGATTCCTTTCTATTGCGCAATACTGTGCGATTGAAAATTTCTTGCTAATTGCACTATACTTAAAATAATAATTTAGGACCCCAATTTGGACCAACTTGAAAACTGGGCCCATAATCAAAAATCTAAGTACATGTTTAGATTCAGCATATGAAAGAACCCCAAGCATTCAATTTTTGTTAAAATCAAGCTAAGTTTAATTTTGGACCCTTTGGACCTTAATGTAGACCTATTGAAAACAGGACCAACAAGAATGTGTCCAAAGTACATGGATGCCCCACTCGCACTATCATTTTCATGTTCCATGGACCTAAAATTGGGTAAAAATGTAATTTAGCATTAAAAATTAGAAAGATTATACTATAGGGAACATGTGTACTAAGTTTCAAGTTGATTGGACTTCAATTTCATCAAAAACTACCTTGACCAAAAACTTTAACCTGAAACTCGCACTTTCATCTTCTATGTTCAGTGGACCGTGAAATTGGGGTCAAAAGTTTAATTTAAAGTTTAAAATTAGAAAGATCATATCATAAGGCACATGTGTACTAAGTTTCAAGTTGATTGGACTTCAGCTTCATCAAAAACTACCTTGACCAAAAACTTTAACCTGAAGTGGGACGGACGCACAGACAGACGGACGACGAACAAACGGAGCCACAGACCAGAAAACATAATGCCCCTCTACTATCATAGGTGGGGCATAAAAATTAAGAATCTGAATACACGGTTAGATTTGGCATATCAAAGAACCCCAATAATTCATTTTTAATGAAATCAAAGAAAGTTTAATTTTGGACCCGTTTAATGGCCCCTTATTCCTTAACTGTTGGGACCAAAACTCCCAAAATCAATCCAAACCTTCTTTTTGTGGTCCTAAACCTTGTGTTAAAATTTTACAGATTTCTATTTACTTATACTAAAGTTATTGTGCAAAAACCAAGAAAAATGCTCATTTGGGACCTTTTTTGGCCCCTAATTCCTAAACTGTTGGGACCAAAACTCTAAAAATCAATACCAGCCTTCCTTTAGTGGTCATAAACCTTTTTTAAAATTTCATAGATTTCTGTTTACTTATACTTAAGTTATTGTGCAAAAACCAAGAAAAATGCTTATTTGGGACCTTTTTTGGCCCCTAATTCCTAAACTGTTGGGACCAAAACTCTAAAAATCAATACCAGCCTTCCTTTAGTGGTCATAAACCTTTTTTAAAATTTCATAGATTTCTGTTTACTTATACTTAAGTTATTGTGCGAAAACCAAGAAAAATGCTTATTTGGGCCCTTTTTTGGCCCCTAATTGAGTAATTCCTAAACTGTTGGGACCAAAACTCCAAAAAACAATCCCAACCTTCCTTTTATGGTCATAAACCTTGTGTTTAAATTTCATAGATTTCAATTCACTTATACTAAAGTTAGAGTGCGAAAACCAAATGTCTTCTGACGATGACAACTACAACGACGCCAACGTCATACCAATATACGACCAAACATTTTTCAATTTTTGCGGTCGTATAAAAAGGTTGGTAAATGTATGTTTCATTCAATATTGGTAACAAAATTGGTATCATGTGACCTAGAAAATTTGCAAAGATTCCATGAGCATTTAAGTGCTCATTCATTACAAAGAACTTTAAAAGAACAAAAGGGGAAGCCATCATTCAAATTCAAGAGGCATCATCTCTGAACATTATCTTAAGTTTCAGAGAACATACAAAGATTCTGAAAAGATCCATTTAACTGTATATATATATGTCAATTGTAGGTCTGTTATCACAATTACGAAGCTGTCAACCATCATGTACTGGAGACATTTTAACACCTCCAAGATTCTACAGTTCTACACAAACTTCCAAATGCCCACACAGTGCTTAATAAATATTGATTTCATCTAATTATAATCAAATCGTGAAAGCTGTATAGCTCATCATGATGAAATTCATATCACATCATTATATTTAAATCCTTGTCATTGACCTCACATTGGCAAAAACTTACATTGTATAATATATATATACATGAACAATATCAGTAGCAATATTCATGAATAAATACATAATTGTGTTGAACTTCTTACAGGATTACAAGTTCATACATGATCCATGTATTGTAGATTTATTATTATTCATGGAATAAGAAACCCATTATTTTAAATATTCCTAAAAGCACAGTTTTTTATGAATAGCCTTTGGCACATCAATGAAATAAAATATCCACAAAAAGCCAAATTTCCTCAATCAACAAAAATTAATGAATCCACAGTATTCAGTTTCTGGAAAATTATCATCCTGGGGGGACCTTACAGTGCACAATTTTTATTAAAATAAAAATCGAAAACTGTCTTCATTTGTGTATGATACGCATACCCTGTACGAACTATATATTTTGGATGTAAAATGAGATTATACATATCCAACTATGGTATGTTTTTTATGAACAATAATTCAGCATTGTAAAAATCTATTCATGCATTTTTGAAACCCTTAACATGCTTAAGGCAAATTAAATGTCCATACCTAGGCTCAAAGTATCCACTGATTCAGCACTAAAATTATCATCCATGAACAACTATCTGTGGCAGATCATGATTAAACTTTATACCTGAACTCCTTTCAGGAAGCAAGAAAAAACAAAACTAACGAAATAAACATTGAAAATGACATCCCTAATCTCTAAGAATCAAGATGAGCAAAAAAACAAACCCTGCTATATATATATAATATTTGTATTGAAACATCTATTTATGGCATATTGTCTTCATCTTTGGTACTAAAAACATATTTAATGAACATGTGTCACTTTAATCTAGATTTTTTTTTCAGAAAAGAAGATTTTGATTAGTAACATGAGACTCTTTAAATCAGAAATTTTGCCAATTATGGTGAAAATAATGATACTGAAGTAAGTTTTACTTATAAACAAATCTTCCTCAATGACCTATATATAATTTGATTTAAGAGTTTTAATCCCCATGACAACTCTTTAAACCAAAATAACAGGATTACAAATCTAATAAAATTGAGAATGGAAATGGAGAATGTGTCAAAGAGACAACAACCCGACCAAATAAAAAACAACAGCAGAGGGTCACCAACAGGTCTTCAATTTAGCGAGAAATTCCCGCACCCAGAGGCGTCCCTCAGCTGGCCCCTAAACAATTATATACTAGTCCAGTGATAATGAACGCCATACTAATAAGTATTTTTACCTTTAGAATTGAATATTATTTGATTAAATAAAGTCACATTAAAGGAGTATGTTCGATAAGGTCCTAAAATGGCCCACTTTTTGAGCGTAAATTTCAAATTCGGATTTATTGACCAATATCACGATAAATTATAGCTAATACATTGACTAAATAGGATATAAACCATTTTGTTTTAAATTTTACGTTTCTGCGTTTCATTATGACGTCACAAGTTGTACTCATATTGATTTTTCACGAAAAAATCAATGAAAATGGGTAAATTTCCAAAGATTATTTGACAGGAAACATAGAGCGCATACGTCGACAACAAAGATCTTTTAAAATAATGTTTGTGAAGACATTTAACAGGTCTTATTTGAATATTAAGCTTGTCGACGCCTGCGCTGTATGTTTCCTGGTCCTTTATTTGGTTGAAATCCCGCTGATTTTGTCAAATTTCACCAAAATCCCTTAACCTCTTGACCGTTTTGGAATGTAAAAATCGTTGTGTTAGAATTAAACTTTGACAAAAACAGCTCTGTTTAACTTTTTCACATGTCTTTAAGGCAACTTAAAACATTTATTGTCTTGTAACCATGAACTTTATAATTGGGGCCAAATATGGCACTTACCGATCTTACTCCTTTGTTCTTTATTTTAAGAGTTTCATGACGATATAGGCAATTATGTCCCAGTCACTATACAACCTTCAACAATAAAAAACCAAGACAATAATAAAATGGCCCAACCTGAAAATGTGAAACAATTCAAACAAAAACCTAGCAGCCTAATATGATATTTGTATAAGTTGGTCAGATTTTTCCCACCATTGAATCTACATCTTATATATGGATATGTCATTTCAAAACAAATGTGGAAGTTTAAATAGATTTATGTGCCTTGTTAATACCTTGATTTGATGCTACATTTGTATGTTCATTGTATATATATATATATATGATTATATTTTTTTCTTTTTTTAAATTCTATATTTTACACGATCAAATTAAAAGTAATATCACTCCAGTAAATATGTGAACATTTACTTCATAATTCATTCCTGAACTAATTTGTTGCCATCAATTTGACAAGAGTGCAGAATATAAAAAGACTTCCTTCCAACACAATCATTTCTCAAAAATATTTTTTTATAGAGAATATTGAGGTCTAAAAAAATTAAAGAGAATATTAAGCTTTAACCTTTATAAGATTTTTTTTTTTATTTGGTTACTTTTTTAAAATTTCTTTCATTCATCCATTTTCATAACTATTACTAATTTCATTTCCAGAAACAAACAAAATGTTTGGTAGTGGCAAAGGGTCATGACATTTAAACAACAGTAAACAAGGGTATGTCAAGGAGCAAATACTATGTGCAATTGTTTCCTTTCTATCTTTCTTCAACATGTTGTATATAAACAGGAAATGAACAAAGATAGACAACTCTTTTTGACTATGTGAACTATACAATAAGATAATTTGAGTTGTCTACCTTTCTATATACATACAGTTTGCTTTAATATTTTTTAATCACCATATGGGAGGAATGTGCTTTACTGCACTGTGTGATATGCATATTAGTGAGTTGTCCTCAGAAAAAGATCAAGACTATTTTAAAAGCATGGCATTTAAAAACAAAAACAAATATGAATCGCTAAAAAGAAAGTTGACTACCCAAAAAAATCAGGCAATACAAAATGATTAAAATAAATATGAGGTATCAACTTCTGTCTATTTTAACTTTTTAGAAAGAGTGTTTTTTCAAATACATGCAAGTATCTAATTTGTCTTTGCATACCTGTAAACACACATAATGTACACAAAAAAATAAGTACATCTTCCATACTAAAAAAAATATTAGGTGTATTGATAGAATCTACTAAAAAGAAATCAACATAAAATTTATACAATCAAAACACACACAAATGACAAAAAATCAAACCAAACTGATCACTACACAAGAACAGAAAAATGTACATGATTACTACAAGGTTCAAATCTAAAAAATATTTGATACAAAAACTAAGGGAGATAACTCTATGCCAAATTAGAAAAGCTTAAGCCATGACATGTGACAATTAGGTTCTGATGGCCCAACAGGAGTAATCATACCAGCTACCATGTTAAAATGAAATGTGTTATTATGAATAATGCATTGCTGAATTCCATGCATAACATTATTAAGTATATAGTAAATGTGTGCGTGTTAAACAATGTGTATAAATAAGTCTCATTAATTGAAGTTTAAAAATGGACGAAATAAAAATTAATTTTCAAGTAGATGCATTGAAAAATTGATTCAGTTTTGATTAATAAAATAGAGATACAAATTAGTTACATGTATTAATAATTAGACTAAAAAAAGCAAAATTGTACATTTAACTTGTGAGTAGATTTTAAAGAAATTAATACAAAAACTGAAAATGCTTTGATGATTTAAGCAGAAAAGAAAAGACAGTGGTATAGATCATGTTACACTAGAAAAAAAAGCTATTTGCAGATAAATATCACTCAATCTTTTTTAAGAATAGATAACAGATTTTAGTGCATTAGTTCTAATTAAGCAGCAGATTATGTTAATACATGTATTCATCAATGCAAATTACAAAACAAATTTCTGTTTATATACATATTCATGCAAGGCAAGTCAAAGTTTTTTCCCACCAAGTACTTCCTGTACATCAGAATACTAATGGCCCCGAATCATGCACACGGTTAGCTATGGTGATCACATGACATGACAGGAAGTGACTTACTTGAACTGTAACTATCAGTTGAGGATTGAGAAATGGACCTACTGCGTAGCTTATTTCTACCATGGGTTAAATTATACTTGATATCCTGAAATCATAATGAATCAGTCAAATGAGTCAAAATGAATCACTACTTACTTGAATCAAAGCTATCTGTCGATGACGAAGCTGAAATTGACCGACTCAAAAGTCGCTTCTTGGTCGGAGTCAAAACAAACTTCACGTCCTGTAATAAAAGCAGAAATATTATGATGAGGTCAAAGTTGAATGGTTCCTTTTTTTTTTAATTTAAAAGAGACTCTTTATAGTGAGAAGGCTTATTTATCCAAAATTCCCATTTTTTTGGTAAATGATTAAATTTTATCATTAGTTTAAAGAGGCACTAGCTACGATATTTATAAAAAAATAAAGTATGATTTTTTTTAGATCAATCATTAATCAAATTGGAATAATGAAATAATAATTTGCTTTTAGCAATCAATTTCCTTTAATTTTGTTGAAATAAGCGATTAAACATAATTTTTGACTGATTCACTTGCAAGTGAAAACGTCATCATCATTCTAACCGGTATTCATGTGAACTTCAAGTTAACCCCTAGCTAGAGATTGACAACGCATGCATTGTACGTGTACTGGTTATTTAAAGAAAAAGAATGTCAACAATGAAAGTGAAACTACGGTTAATCATTTGATTACTAATTCGATGCACATAAAATCATTCTTATATGGTTAAAAACAATGAGAAACATCTATTTTTAATCTATAAAATAAAATCAAACAGACCTATAAAAATGCAATTGCACGTGTTGGTTTAATCTATTCTTATCTTTATTTTTGTTTACATCGCTTATATGGTCATCTGAGGTCAAATCGATAGTTAATTAGATGGCGTCTGGACTAAAATACACACGAAACGAACCTATATATTATCTACCCCATGCTCTGTAAACTTTTTATTTTAGACTTTTGATAGTTTGGATAAATGTTTTACATTGTTATAAACCAAATATGAGAATTTGAGTCAAATCGGTTACAATGAATTTGACAGCTAGTGCCCCTTTAAATAAGATCAAGATTTCATTTGGATTAGAAAGATGTTTGAAAATTTTCTTCCCTTTGATTGAGAATGAAAGAAAATGACATCATTCATGTGTTTTCCTATAATACTGATCATCCAGGTCTTTTTTTTTTGCATTTAATGATTTAAAGACAAAGTGTAGGCTTGATTAATGTTCTCTACCAATGATCTAAAAAATTGTTCTTTTTGTAAAATCTCATCAAGAAAATTATAATGATCACTTTTTTTTATTGATTCGTTGTACCACAATAGCAAAATCAGCATGAAGATGCAGACAATGATGCACAAAATATACCCCACTGGTTGTTTGACATTGATTAAAAGTTCTTGGCTCAAGGGTATAATATAAAATCAAAGTACAATGTATCATAGAACAGGAATCATAATGCAGCCATATTGATTGCACAGCAGATCTTAAAAGATATATGATAACCTTACAACTGAACATTACCCATTATTATGAAAGATCCAGACCAAAATATTAAAATTCTCCTTATATATATAATAATAATAATAATAATAATAATCTTTATTTCAAGAGGGTATGCTCAATTAGTACAAACACTATTCTCCCTTGAGGCCCTCACACTCCACTCACAATGCAATTCACACAATTTCTTCATAACAAAGAAAAACATTAGAAAACATAAATCAAAGTTGATACATAGTCATTTAAATATTTCCTGGATTTTCAAGTAAAAACTTAAAGCAGTTTGTTTTAAAAGTATTTATGTTTGACATGTGTCTTAGTGCTTCTGGTAGTTTATTCCATAAAGTTGGGCCAGAATATGAAAAAGATCTTCTAAATGTGTTTGTTCTTGCCTTTGGTATATTAAGTAATTGGGTAGTATTTGATCTAAGTTGCATTCCATTTTTATTTGAAACATAGGAGATTTTGTTAGACAAATATTCTGGAACAGATCCATATAAACATCTATGAACATATAAGGCCTTGTGGTAAATCACACGATCAGTAAATCGAAGCCATGATAACTTTTTAAACATTGTATTAGATGGGGTATCATAAGGAAGTTCAAGAATAATTCTAGCTGCTCGTTTTTGAAGTTTATCTAATCTATTTGTATTTTGGTCACTGGTGTTTCCCCAAATTGTACAACAGTAATCCAAAATAGGGAGAATATAACCATTAAAGTAATCATTAATGAACAATAAAAATAAAAGGGGTCCTAATATGGAGCCCTGAGGTACTCCAGTTTTTATTTCTAGTGCCCTTGACTTAATTGTCCCATTTTCCACTTGTTGGAATCTATGAGATAGATATGATTTAAACCAGTTACATGATAAATTTGAAATTTTGTAGCACTGCAGTTTTTGAAGAAGGATAACGTGATCTACCAGATCAAATGCTTTTTTAAAATCTAGGAAGATAATACATATAGTACAATATGTTAGAAATATGTTTGGAAAAAAAAAAAAAATCAATGTATGGATAGTCATACATTTATAAACTGAGTGAGTGAAAGAGAAGGATGAACAAGGTCGTTTCAGTAAACCTGTATATACTTCAACCTTATCCATGAGTTGGAGCATAAAATATAAAAAAATGAAGATTCACAAACAAATTATCTGAATCTCTGAAGGACATCTTCTGATTTCTTTAATCCCCCATTACCCTGATAATAGCTTGTTTTCAATTAAAAGTATATATACTGTAAATCAAGCAATGGCACTGATGTGAAAGTTTCCCAATGATTATATAAAATATTCATCAACTGGGTTATTTTATTTCTCTTTTATTTTTCAGATAAGACAAATAACGAGTTTATACACAGACCTATTGTAAAATGTAAGTTGTACATACAATAATATTACCCTGCTTAACCAGAATGTTGGAACTGGTTTCTTTACTTTTTATCACTATGGTCATTATGGAAACCTATCATTAAAGAAATATCAATTGCACAGAACAAGATATACAATGTATAAATCTGCACAGACCAGAAAACATAATGACCATAAATGGGGCATAAAAAATACACCTAGTTCCATTTCCCATTCTAATAAATATGCTTTTTTTCGATATAAAAAGTATAAACTAATTAAAAGCAGTAGTATAAGAAACCTAGCTATAAGAGCAAATATAAACCCGAAAAAAATGTTCTGATCATACAGATGATATAATAATATGATGGTCGGACAATATATGCTATTTTAAAAAAAGTATATATAAAATATCATGCACTAAAAGTTCTAATGTACAAATAAGTAAATATAATAAAATTTGAGTGTTCATTTAAATCACTGTGGTACAAGGTGATTGAATGATAGGAGTAAAACTCAAATACATATATAGCTATTTTAAAACTTTTTTTAAATAGTCATATGGATATTAAACACAAGTTGACCTTATAAACTCTTATGCAAGTGTTTTTGATCTGTCACAGTATAGTTTTGGTAGAAGCATTGTTTTAAATAACTATGTTTTTTAATAACTTCGATTTAAATGCCAGCTTTTAAGTATTAAGTTTCAGGATTTAAAATCTGATATATTTAAAATCTGATATACAGCTGTATATCAGATTTTAAATCCTGAAACTTAATTAGATGTACATGTACTATGAAACTCTCTTAAAATGCATTGTTAACATAGATGACCTTGACATTGTAAAAACTAGTTCCCACAAGCGCAGTACTGTCTGTTAATGTCTGTCTGTCCATCATGGCTCTGTGGTACGTTGTTTTTTGCTGTCTTCCATGATTGTGTTTTGTTTGATGTATAAGCTTCAATCAGGCCAGTGGTTTTCTTTTTAGATATTTCTTTATACCTCAGTTTTGTAATAAGCATATACTTTTTATACTTTATGTCTTTTGTTCATTGTTGAAGGCTGCACTTTATTTACTCAAGTAGCTGTGACCTGAAGTTTTTTATATTTCAGGCTAAACAGTCTTTTGTGAACAGTTGTCTCATTGCCAATCATATAACATATATCCTTTTTCTATCATAAACTGTGGATTCACTATTATTCGTTGGATAAAATTAAATGTTCAATGACTAACAAATTTTCTATAGGCTTTTATTCATACGTCAGCAAAACGACGAAATTAAATATCTATGAACATGTAAGTTTTCCTAAATCCACGAAAATTGGTACCAAGGAAAATAAATGAATCAACAGTATTTTACATTCTAATATTTTAAGAGATAATCCTCCACAACTATCAGAATTCATTAAAATGCAATCATCGACATGAATAAAATTTAATGGCCTCAGTTTTGTGTTCTGTAACAAGCAAAATCAAGTAAAATGGGGCATAAAAAATACACCTAGTTCCATTTCCCATTCTAATAAATATGCTTTTTTTCGATATAAAAAGTATAAACTAATTAAAAGCAGTAGTATAAGAAACCTAGCTATAAGAGCAAATATAAACCCGAAAAAAATGTTCTGATCATACAGATGATATAATAATATGATGGTCGGACAATATATGCTATTTTAAAAAAAGTATATATAAAATATCATGCACTAAAAGTTCTAATGTACAAATAAGTAAATATAATAAAATTTGAGTGTTCATTTAAATCACTGTGGTACAAGGTGATTGAATGATAGGAGTAAAACTCAAATACATATATAGCTATTTTAAAACTTTTTTTAAATAGTCATATGGATATTAAACACAAGTTGACCTTATAAACTCTTATGCAAGTGTTTTTGATCTGTCACAGTATAGTTTTGGTAGAAGCATTGTTTTAAATAACTATGTTTTTTAATAACTTCGATTTAAATGCCAGCTTTTAAGTATTAAGTTTCAGGATTTAAAATCTGATATATTTAAAATCTGATATACAGCTGTATATCAGATTTTAAATCCTGAAACTTAATTAGATGTACATGTACTATGAAACTCTCTTAAAATGCATTGTTAACATAGATGACCTTGACATTGTAAAAACTAGTTCCCACAAGCGCAGTACTGTCTGTTAATGTCTGTCTGTCCATCATGGCTCTGTGGTACGTTGTTTTTTGCTGTCTTCCATGATTGTGTTTTGTTTGATGTATAAGCTTCAATCAGGCCAGTGGTTTTCTTTTTAGATATTTCTTTATACCTCAGTTTTGTAATAAGCATATACTTTTTATACTTTATGTCTTTTGTTCATTGTTGAAGGCTGCACTTTATTTACTCAAGTAGCTGTGACCTGAAGTTTTTTATATTTCAGGCTAAACAGTCTTTTGTGAACAGTTGTCTCATTGCCAATCATATAACATATATCCTTTTTCTATCATAAACTGTGGATTCACTATTATTCGTTGGATAAAATTAAATGTTCAATGACTAACAAATTTTCTATAGGCTTTTATTCATACGTCAGCAAAACGACGAAATTAAATATCTATGAACATGTAAGTTTTCCTAAATCCACGAAAATTGGTACCAAGGAAAATAAATGAATCAACAGTATTTTACATTCTAATATTTTAAGAGATAATCCTCCACAACTATCAGAATTCATTAAAATGCAATCATCGACATGAATAAAATTTAATGGCCTCAGTTTTGTGTTCTGTAACAAGCAAAATCAAGTAAAATTCAAACATGTGTACAGCATGCATGTAGTAATTGAAACAGTTGAATTCTGGTAATTTCTGCTTTAATATATATCTCTCATTATAATCCTCAACATTTTATTTGTCAGAAATTGGTATATGATTAGAACAGTTGATATGGTTTTGAAACTGACACCGTTTAAAAAAAATACTTTTCTACAAAAGAGTTATCTCTCCAAACACCGTTTCTTTTTATTTCTACTCCTTCGCAACAAAATGATTACAACAAAATTATTTTCATAAAAAAAATTGTTTATTACATCAGCTGGATGTTGAAGCAAAATTTGACCAAAGCTAATGACAAGAAGTATAATACATGTATTCTTAATATGATTAAGTGGGTCTCATTGGGGTCTAAGCGTGACACAGGATTGCCGATTTTTTGTAAGCATGACACGTGAAAGTCAAATTATTGTGTCGGGAAAACGGGAAATGATAAAAAATGAGAATTGCTTACGTACATAGTGTAAGCAGGATATGGGAATTGGACAAAACAGTAAGCAGGATCCGTGATCGGAACCTCAAATGAGACCCCGACAAGTTTTCATCTTTATAACAAATTTTAATCAATTGCTTCGCCAAGGGCAGCTCCATACGATCACAAAGGTCCAACCTGGTACAGTTGAGGCAAAAATGGACACAATATTTGTGCTTGATAGTTGATACATGTCTGAATTTTTTCTACTTGAAATTTTGCAATGATATTATGTCTTTTTGTCCTTAAGGAAGAAGAAACTGTATAAAATGCATATACATGTATTATCATATATATGATTGGAACTAGTTTTCTCTTAATAAAAAATTGTTGATATTTGTAAAAGGGTAACAATGTCATGATGAAGGTGGGACTAACAGCTAACTAGCCAGCTGACATATGATTTATGATTGCATAATACAAGTAATACTATATATATATATGATGAGGATTCATTTCATTGGTGGATACATATCAGTTTTTCATAAATTTTATTAATTATTACATGTACAATGTACTGTAAATTCAGAAATTATTAATTGTGTGCGATACTTATGTTCTTATGTTGTACTGTTATACCACTGTCCCAGGTTAGGGGGAGGGTTGGGATCCTGCTAACATGTTTAACCCAGCCACATTATTTAAGCATGTGCCTGTCTCAAGTCAGGAGCCTGTAATTCAGTGGTTGTCATTTGTTTATGTGTTCATATTAGTTTTTCGTTCATTTTTTTATATAAATAAGGCCGTTAGTTTTCTTGTTTGAATTATTTTACATTGTCTTATTGGGGCCTTTTATAGCTGACTATGCAGTATGGGCTTTGCTCATTGTTGAAGGTCGTACGGTGACCTATATTTGTTAATGTCTGTGTCATTTTGGTCTCTTGTGGACAGTTGTCTCATTGGCAATCATACCACATCTTCTTTTTTATATTATCATTTTGATTGTTGCAAAATGCTACAGATATATCTGTCAGATATCAGAATGCAAGTTCTTATCTAATTGTGATTCTTATCCATTCCTATTATACACAATAATAAAAGCCTCATAATAGTTTCTGAATTTACAGTATATATATACCAACACACTAGCTTCTTAAAGACAGCGATCAAAGCGCACAGTAAGCTTAGCAGCGCCAGCGAGCCATAAAAACGACAGGAAGTACAACATCAGGAAGAAAATGCGCTCTGACAACAAAACCAAAAGCATTTTCAAGATAATTGCACAGAAATAAGTAGTGTGTTGAAACAGTGGATCAAAACACTCAAAGAGAGACAAAAACTGATATACATTTATAGTTCATGCATAAATGAATCCACATGGAAGTATTTTCTAGCCTACAACAGTACCTTCTTTTTCTTGCCAACGTTTATAAGTTTGATATCCTAAAAATAAAAAAAAATCACATGCTACAGAAACAATAACAAACCGTCTACATTGGGAGCTTATTGTATGGCAATATCATTTTCTTTTTTTCATACTTGACTAAAAGAACATGACAAGATGTTTTTACACTAAACGTGTGCCATTATTCAAATTTTGCATCCCAAATTAAGAAAACTGACACCATGCATTGAAATAAAAAAGATTTGTTGAATGACATTAGAAGGTTATCATGGTTATTCAGAGCAATTTCTAGGGTAAATTCATAGACAATTTTATCTAAATACCCAAAGTGAAAATAAGTCTATTTAATTAGTATTAGCGCCTAATTTTGCCACGGATAATGCAGATCCTCAATACAATATACATCTAGAATGAACATCATATTATTATTTTTCTAAAGTACATGTACTTTGCCATACAATAAAAGTTTGTACAAGTTGATATTCTACACGGGATCTAATATAATGTTGTATTCCTATTCATATTCATGCAATAAAATTATATTAAATACAATATTTGAATAAATGAAGGGGTGCTACATGTATATAACAGTTCAATGATACACTGATACTCATCAATTTATGCAAAAATGTACATGATATCATGTTAACCTGTTCTATTTTCAACCAGTAACTTCTAGAAAATTCTGTTGATTCTGTATACTACAGTGTATAAGCATCCTTGATTTTGATTGGCTGATACCTGGTACAAATTTCTCATGTTTATTTTAAGATTTTAACTTATGTTTCATCACCTCCAGGGTAAGTATTTTTTTTAGTCTCTCTGACCAGTTATCTGTTTAAACTTTTATGCCCCTCTTTCAGGGGAGATAACTTGTATACTTTATCAAATGTGTCACTCTGTTATATCTAATGTCTAAAGAGTAAATGATTAATTGATTTCAATTTTGAATGTAAAACTTAACCAGCTCTATTGATCTTTGGTCATGTTGGTGTAATTAAACAGATATCAAGATCAAGAGGGATTTTTGAGGAAAATACCAGTCTCGGGTAACATTTTGTCTATCAGCTATAAATGTTTTCTTTCTCTGCTCATTCTTTTGCATCCCCCCCCCCCCCCCCCCCCCACAAACCTGATCGATATATATGTTTTTTTAATATCACTGTGATTTTTGAGATACAAAAGTAACAAATGGCAATCTTTTAATAGAATCTTCAAATTTGAGTGAAAAAAATAACCCAAATAAGTCCCTTGTCACACCCCAGTATATAAGACAGCAGTCAACTTTTAACAGACAACACAAACAGATTTGATCTTTGCTTTTTAAGTGCAGTTCTAACAAATGTTAAGGCAAAAGCAGAAATCTTAAATTGATCAATACAACAAAAACATTAATTGATATATGCAGTCGCCTACATAAATCAACTAAACAGGAGATGATATCATTAAAATACTCTAAATTTTCTATTTTCTCTGAAGTTGAAATAAAAACAAGGCCCTTTATATAATTACCAGAAGGAATCTTAAAGAAGAAACAATTTTATTCTTTGAGTTTTAAATTTGACATAATTTTGCTATTGAAATGGAAAAACATTGTTTATACAGTAAAACTATGGTAGATTTTGCTTTTTAATCCATTTTATATGAGAGGGACAGGTAAAGGATAGGTATAGGTTGTACACTGTAGGCTAGCTTGTCCCAACCTGCCTACATAATGGACTTGAATAAATTAATGTTTATTTTGCCTTTTACCATAATAAGGTTCAAATACAGTCTATACCTTTATATAGAAATATGGATAAACATAGGTGGATCCAGGGGAGGAAACTTCCCCCCCCCTTTTTTTAAGGGAAAAATTTGGTTGATTAAATAGGAAATTACTGAAGCATGATTGGAGTGGGGCCCCTTTATTTCTGCAGTCAATGCCCCCTCCCCCTGAAAGAAATGTTTGAATCAGCCACAGAAAACATGTTTATAAAGCAAACAAAACATTTGTTAATTTTGAGTTTAAAGCAATAGAAAATGATTGGAAAAAAAATGACTGATTGATTTATGAGTAGACAGAAAGTAAAATCCATAATGCAGTGTATTTTTGGTAAACATTTCTAGATAACAAGTTGTGTGTCTGATATTTAGATCTGAAGAAGGATTGTCAATTTCAAACCTTGCTTAAAATAGATTAACCATTTCAACTACAAAACAAGAGGCTGTCACAACGACAGCAAACCGGATTTATTAACATTTATTTGTGTCCTGGCAATATCACAAGAACCATTACTGATGAATGGTGAAAGTGAAAATCGTCAATATCAAATTTGTCCTCCATTTTGTCATCAGTATCAACATATTAAAATTTGAAAAGCTTAGATTGAATGGTTCATGAGTAAATGCAACAACGTGAATGGAAACGCCATTTTACGATCTTTCAAGAACCATAACTCCTGAACGGTAAAAGTCAAAATCGTCATTATTGAACTTGACCTCTATTTTGTCATCAGTAACAACATATTAAATTTTCAAAGCTTTGGTTGAATGGTTCATGAGAATTTGCACGGACACGACTGGAAACACCATTTTTTAATCTTTCAAGAACCATAACTCCTGAACGGTAAAAGTCAAAATCCTCATTATTGAACTTGACCTCCATTTTGTCATCAGTAACAGCATATTAAAATTTCGGAAGCTTTGGTAAAACAGTTCATGCATAAATGCACGGACACCACTGGAAACTCCATTTTTCAATCTTTCAAGAACCATAACTCCTGAACGGTAAAATTCAAAATCGTCATTACTAAACTTGACCTCCATTCTGTCATCAGTAACAACATATTAAAATTTGGGAAGCTTTGGTAGAACACTTCATGCGTAAATGCACGAACATGACTGGAAACTCCCTTTTTCAATCTTTCAAGAACCATAACTCCTGAACGGTAAAAGTCAAAATCGCCATTATTGAACTTGACCTTCGTATAGTTGTCAGTAATAACATATTAAAATTTTAAAAGCTTTGGTTGAACGGTTCATGAGTTAATGCACGGACAACATTTGATTGCCGCCCGCCCGCCCGACCGCCCGCCGTACATCCCCAAATCAATAACCGACATTTTTGTCACAAAAATCCGGTTAAAAACTATGGCAAGCATTCCTTAAACCTCACATAAGTCAAGTTCCAAGAAAAGTTATCTGATTTAATCACTGTGAATTTTGGATCTTGCCAATTACTTATAAATATCCTAACATAGGACATGTCATCCTGTGGCAATTTATAATTACTTCTAATTAAATTTTGTCCATTGACCTGATTGACATCATGTATTGTAGTTCATTGATTGAAATGGTTTAAGCTTTAGATTGGTATTTTGGAGGTGCTTTAAAAAGTTTTTATAGACATGGATGGAGAGGTGCCCATTGGCACCCATACCACATCTTCTTATGTTTTAAGGCAAAGATATTTATATATTATGCTGTGGTTCCTTATTCAAATTGATTCACTGTTTTTAGCAAAAATCAGGCTTTTTGAATTGTTTCATATTGTCAGCTTATAACAAATATACAGTATGGCTTTTATTTTGACTGTTGAAGGCTGAACAGTGAATTTTACTTGTTTATATCCTTTTCCTTCGATTTCTGGTGGATGGTAAGTAACTTCTCTCATTGGCAATCATACCACATCTCATTATTTTTACATTTAGATGGTTGTTGCCTCCAAAATACAATGTATCCCTTTTCTTCATACAATATCTCTTATTTTTGCAGAATCATATTGTTTGAAATCAATTGTAAATCAACAAAATAATGTATTCATTCCTTTAAAATTTACATAGTTGAAAACTCATGTTTCACCCAAAACTTGACCAAATGGGTACTAAATTACCAAAAATAAATGACCCAGAAATTCAATCCCACAGGCTATGTCAACAGGTACCAAAGGTATGGAATTTAATGATAAAAATTTGAATATATATGAGAAAGGTCACAAAGTTGACCTTGATATTTAATTTTCATTTCTCTGTCTTTTTCTTATATATCTATTCTACTTCATTGACATACATGTACATACACCCTAAACTCTTCATTTCTATTTTCTCGGTCATCCCTCCAATTAATTATGATACTATCATTATTCAAAAATACCATTCAGTTTTACAATACATAGATTTATATACAGATGTCATGCATGCACTATGACATTATTTACCTTGTGGCAATAAAATGAATTATTTTATGACAACATCGACCTTAACATATCTGTACAATGATATGTAGAGGACATTACGCTATTTTCAAAGTCAATCATCTTCTGTTTAACATTGTATATCTACCACATAAATATAATTTTCAAAATATTAAATTTATATGTAAATATACGTACACGTAGTAGAATACTATGTGTAGCTATATATAGGGAAGGTGAATTAAAATGTCTTGGAAATGTCATCTTTACTATAATCTGAGGTCATCATTCCTTATAAATTCTTCTGTTTACCATTGTTTTATCAACCCACATTAATATCATTTTCAAAATATCAATTTCATATATAAATGTATGTAGTAGAATGTTTTTGAAATGTCTGTAGGGAAGGTGAATAAAAATATCTTGAAAATGTCATCTTTACGATAATCTGAGGTCTCCAATCCATTAATGAGTTGTATGATTTATTAACATAATTAAAATATTCATAAATTTCATATATATATATAAATAAATGTATGTAAAATTGTTTTGAAATGTCTGTAGGGAGGGCAAATAAACGTGTCTTGGAAATGTCATCTTTACAATAATCTGAGGTCTCCAATCCATTAATAAGTCGTGTGATTTATTAAGAATGTATATAAAGATTTATCATGAGATATTAGTAGAATTAGACAATTAATCAATGTTATAAATTGAAACTCAGTATGGATTTGACATGCAGTCAGGTGCTTCAAGATGAAATTAATGGAAATTCAGCTTTAAATTAGAATTTAACTGAGTTTTCCCAGAAATTCTTTGAAAGATCACTAGGGAAAGAAATTTTTTATAGGGCAGAGGTGGTTAAAAAAACGTTCTAAAGAATGGTTTCATGAATTTTGTTGGAATTTGTCTAGAAAATAAGTAGAGGGTTGAATGTTTAAGGACAGGGAACAAATTATTGCACAGGTGAACATAGGTTTTGTTCATTGTTGAAGGCCATATGATGACCTATAGTTGATAACTTCTGTCATTTGGTGTCTTGTGAAGAGTGCAGCAATCATACCACATCTTGCTATCATTTTATAACTTTAACATACCATCTCTAGAGAAAACACTGTCAGATTGAGCAAAAACAGATAATCTAAGTAAAACTAATGCTTTACTTAAACATATAAAAGTCTAGTATAAATGGCATCTAATCAATTGTAGTAAAAAAAAATCAGCTGTTTTTTTTCACATTTCCAATAAAATCTGACATGCAACTTGGTGTAGACCTGCAGATGTGTGCATGTATATTTTGAACAATTTAATATTGTACATAGCTGAAACAAAAATCATTATCTAATAATAATCTTTATAATTGCAATACAACATGTACAGGTCCTTGTATATCAAATCATTAAGGCCATTGAAAAATGAATGTTGGTTTCCCCTAATTCAAGATTTATTGTTTCTATAATATATTCTTTTTGGCAAAAAATCAAACGAGCCACAAGCAGTTCCTCTCTACAGGGAATTTAACCATTGACAGGTAATTCTACCAGAAAAAAAAATTTAACATTATATTTTGGTCTTTGTAGTGATCATTGCATGATAATAGTCTTAAAATTTTTTATACTATTTTAGGATTTGTTAAAAATAAATGTCCTAAAGGGTAAAAGAAGACCTGCCAAGGTTAAGGGAAACCAACTATCTATTTGCATGGCCGAATAAGTTTTAGAAATTAAATATGCATCTCCCATGTTTGGGTAAGCTTCATCCCAATAGTATGAATAGCCATGTAAATGATGATACATGTAGCAAAGAAGTTGGATACCTGTATAAAAGTTCACATCTTGAACAGAACATTCAAATTAAAAAAGATCAAGCTGACAGGAAAAGTGATATTGAATCATTGTTAAAATGACCATAATCAAAATAATATATATATGGTATTTTATCTCACACAAACTTTAAGTCCTGAAATGCTACTGGCATCTTGAATTTTTTTTCTCACAAAATCAAGTTAAACTTACAAAAACATCCTGTCATAAAAGAAATACTTAAGATATTGACCACTGAATTTAAGATATTGAAAAAAAGTGTAATTTAAAAAGATTTACAGAATAAACTGACTAAGAAGTGTTTTCGATGCTTTTCCTAAAAAAAAACAACCAACTCTAAAAAACTCTTGACTGACCTTGAGCTCATTTTCTAATTCAGTAACAGCAGCAGACGGACGCCTAGTTCTACTCAACAAAGGCTGAGATGTTGTCATGGTGACAGAAAATCAAAATCCCTCACTAAGAAAGAGAGGATGTCGTATAATGTGAGCTTAAAACCTTGAAGAACGGACAAAATTGTGCCGTTTACATCAGGTAAAGTCAATGAACAAGAAAAGATGGCGGAAATGGTAATTAGATGAAAGGATTACCTGAAGTAAAACAACAGATATTAATTGTACTTAAGGTGTTAAAATGACAAGTGACACATTTTTACAGACAGGACATCTACTATGTATGTACAAAATTTGAGTGAATAATTAAATTAAAATAGACCAAAACTTAAACCAATCTTGAAAAACTTTGTTAAAGACCCTCAGTTTTTTTTTTATTTGTCTCTGAAATCTTGGACACTCGCTCCAAAAAAACATTTTTTTTGACAAGAACTTTTTCAATGTGAATTAAAAAAAGATACAACACACAAACAAAATCTTTTTAACAAAAATATGTGACATGCTACTTTCCTCAGTCATTTCAACCTGATAGGACTAAGATACACTGTGCTTATTAAATCTTCTTTACTTCTGACATGTATCTTTGAATCCTTCCCCATTTTCCCCAATCTGAAATTGTCATTTTGCTACCCTATCCTTTTATTGATATGGAGTTACGAAACAAAAGTGGTGGTTTGAGGGATTTGACCACCAAAATTTTAGAATTTTGTAATAGAAATAGTGGTGAGGATGAGCAGTTTTTTATCAGGGACCACCAGATATAAAAAGATTTCAAGAACTCTGGTCATAATTAGCCTTTCAATTCGCAGAAAGATACAACTCTAAGATAATAAAATGCTTCCAATCATGAATGCAAGAACTTTGTTAAAATGGAGGTACATTTTTTTGTACATGTAATGTCCATGTATAATCATGATAATAGGGCAAATAAGCAGTGGGTCTGCATCTGCTTTAAATATCAACCATATCAATAATAAAATAAGACGTAACAGATAAAGTAAATAGTAGTACTGATTCTGTCAAAAGAGAGGCCAAAGATACCAAAGCTAAATTCAAACTCCTAAGTTGAAAATAAACTGAAAATGTCAAGGCAGATAAAGAACAAAAGACAACAACAGTACATGTAACACAAAACACAACATAGAAACCTAAAGATGGTCTTGAAAAGGGCATGACATCACCCCATGCTAAATTGTTTGATAAAACACTAAGACCAAAAACCAAGGGGGATCTCAGGTCACAGGTGCTCTGAAAGAGTAAGCAAATCCTGCTCCACATCATCATATATGTATGGCACCTAAAAACTAAAGTGGATACATTCCATGCACAGCTAATTTGAACCAATTTTTGGCTATTTTTAGACTCTTTGGTAATGTACAAATAACAGGTAGGTGCTACATGACGTATATGTATGGTCTTTGTTGTCTCTGACATATTCCCCATTTCCATTCTCAATTTAATTCTTGTACACAAAAATAATATATTCTAAAAATACTTAAACAGTTGGGATTCTTGTAATTCAGATCAATGTACATGTATACATGTAAATACATGTCCCTATATAATTGTTAACTTATATTGAGACTATACATGCTTCTTAATAAATTAGTTTAAATATCTTTATTACACTTCTTTATTTTATACTTCTACTTTTACAAATCAATAATGACAATAATAAACATGTCAAAACTTTCATTGTTGATATTTCCAGCACATTTCCTCTTGTGTAAATTTTACATAAAAATGTATGATTTGTTCATAATCATTTTTGACTCTACCAGTCAGGTTTTAAAAACATACATGTAAAAAAAGTATGCTTCATACCATTATTTTGTCATGACTGAATATTGTAAATGTAGTTGTAAATGTAAACTGCCTTTAATTTGTTTTAAAAATTCGAATAAAGCACATTCTTTTTAGTAAACAGAACCTCTTCCTCATACATATAGTACAATCAACCTTCAAAATACACAATGTTCATGACTTGTTTACATGTGCATGCATGAAAAAAACTGGGTTTTTTTTTAGTAAACATGGTTAACAAAATATCATATTAACAAAGTTCATGAAACTTGTGCATTGTACATAAACAATACTAAAATTGAGAATGGAAATGGGGAATATGTCAAAGAGACAACAACCCAACCATAGAGATGACAACAGCCGAAGGCCATCAATGGGTCTTCAATGCAGAGAGAAACTCCCGCAGCAGGAGGAGTCCTTCAGCTGGCCCCTAAACAAATACATGTATGTTACAAGTTCAGTGATAATGGACATCATACCAAACTCCAAATTTTACACAAGAAACTTTAATTAAAAATCATACATATATATCATGACTGAATATTGTAAATGTAGTTGTAAATGTAAACTGCCTTTAATTTGTTTTAAAAATTCGAATAAAGCACATTCTTTTTAGTAAACAGAACATCTTCCTCATACATATAGTACAATCAACCTTCAAAATACACAATGTTCATGACTTGTTTACATGTGCATGCATGAAAAAAACTGGTTTTTTTTTAGTAAACATGGTTAACAAAATATCATATTAACAAAGTTCATGAAACTTGTGCATTGTACATAAACAATACTAAAATTGAGAATGGAAATGGGGAATATGTCAAAGAGACAACAACCCAACCATAGAGATGACAACAGCCGAAGGCCATCAATGGGTCTTCAATGCAGAGAGAAACTCCCGCAGCAGGAGGAGTCCTTCAGCTGGCCCCTAAACAAATACATGTATGTTACAAGTTCAGTGATAATGGACATCATACCAAACTCCAAATTTTACACAAGAAACTTTAATTAAAAATCATACAAGACTAACAAAGGCCAGAAGTTCCTTACATTTTTACTTGGGACAAAATGCTACATACATATTATTCAATTAAAAGAGAAGAAAAATATGTTCTAATATACTGTTTTTTATTCATGTAGCATGAAAAAGGTAAATTCCTAAAGATCTAGAACTTGTAAACAAAATGAAATAAAAAACTCCTTTCTGGCATCTTCATTTTTACACCATACAAAACAATGTACCCGTTACCTCTATAAAAATAGTTTATAATATACATATTTCTGATCATCAACTTGAACATGATGAAAGATGGTATTTTTTTTCAAAGACATATGTTTAAAAAAAAAAATGCAAAATCTCCCCTCGCAGATAGAAATAAAAAGAACCAGAATTTCAAACCTGTACATGTGAACTACTATTTATTACGTTGAAAGTAAAGATATCTTTAATATGCTTGTTTTTCCTAGTGATGAAGACTGTATATTATAATAGTCCTAATAGAATTTAAAATAACTATTTAAAAAAAAAAACCACAAACTACATGTACATTGTATAAATCATTTCGTTGTTTCCAACGACGGGATATTGTAAGAACAATTGGTACCTTGTTTACATTTCTTAAAATAACCCAATTTGGGAATTTTATGAAAATATGAGTTGTGCATAAAAAAACAATGAACATTCATTGTTATAAATATATTTAGGCATTTTTGGCATCTTTTTTTATAAAGACTTATAAAATAAGGTCCATATTGGTCAATTATATACTTATAATATATACATGATATACATGATCTAAAATTGAGAATGGAAATGGGGAATGTGTCAAAGAGACAATAACCCGACCACAGAACAGACAACAGCAGAAGGTCACCTATACATGTACATGTACATGTAGGTCTTCAATGCAGCAAGAAATTCCTGCACCCAGAGGCGTCCTTCAGCTTCTCTCTATATATATATTATTAATATCAACTTTACTTGTTATAAATATTTATGATCAAATTATCATGAATTAAGTTTCTTGTCACTTGTGTATACTGTGTTTGCATATTAACCCGTCAGGGTTTCACTTTTTGCAATAAAGTTTATAATAAAAATGTATTTATAAATAATTTTATTTCAATTACCATGATTACCTAAATCTTTAATTTTGCATACATGTACAGACAGTGATGTATATCATGCATATATATATACATAAAGTAATATAGATCTGCAGATAATCATTTGAAATCTCAAACTCATATCATATAAAGGACTGGCTTAGTGCTGGCCCATAATAAGCTCTTGAAAGGCATTGATCCAAATCTCAAAATATCCCATGAAAATGATATGAACTAAATAACTAAAACAGGCATGCTAAAAGTTTAATAATATTTAAGAACATGATGTTCTCATTTAAGGTAAATTAGATTATAGACACTTACATGTATGACATATGTTACTACTGTTACAGACACAATTATAAATAGTTAGTACCCTTGCCCTTGCAACTTAATACAAGTGCAAAAAAATCCCTATGTTCAGAGATATTTTGATAAGTTGACAGGTGAATAACTCGATTAAATGACTCTTGTATAAATAATGTGCATACATTGCACTGAGAAATAATACCTGCGACTGTTTTGCCTAATTCATATTGCACTTTGACTGAATTTGCACATGCACTTTGATTTTTGACATTCAGCTGCAGTTTTTAGGGGATTCCCACTTTAAATGGTTTAAAAAAAGAACAAATGTTTTTAAATGTAAATACCCTTGTAGATCTTTCAGTCTCCGATAATTTTTTCTCAAATTTTAATCCAGGGTTTGGCTTTACTGCCAGAATACCCGCAGAATCACTTCTTCCTCCGTTTTCCATGTCCTCCGACATTTTGGCATTCTCTAATCACGTGATAAACTACTAAAAATATCACACATACCACGTGGCAAATCTGGAAATCTTTTCTGGCGGGAATAATATGAATCACAATTTTTGCGATTTCTTTTTTTACAAAATTGATATTTGATAAGTTTAGAGACTGACCATTTCCTTTTTTTGGGGTGTCTAGGAAGGAATGTTTTAATTTCTTTAATTTGTCTCAAGTAACCATTTTGAATTAAAAAAAATGAATTCAACTTGAAGCCCCATCGTGCCTTGGAACGACATCGGGGGATCCACATTCATATATGAGGGTGGTAAAGGGGGGCCCTGAACACGGAAACACGTGAAATAAAAATCGCGAAAACGTTGCACGGAAAATAAAAATCAGAAAAAAACGAAGCACGAGAAATAAAATCGTAAATATTAATGTACAAAGTAAAATATATGCGATCGAGTGTACTTTCTCTCAAAAACATAGAGTTAGGTACCTTGGGTTATATAAAGGTATATAGGTGGGTTTTATATAAGTTATTAATCAGCCGTTCTTGGAGATCATGTAGTCATTATATAATGGACACATGACCCTACAGTCGACTTTTAGCGTCCGCTAGTTGCAACTGATTTGAAAGAAAAATATTATTCATAATAATTAATTTGATAGCAATTTTAAACACAAAAAAAGTCAGTCATAATTTAAACAATCTCCGGACTAACTTTGTGGAATTTAGTCCCGGGCCTCACGGTCATAAAACTTTCGAGCATGATTTTTGTACTCAGACTCGAAAATCAACCAATCAAACTGCTGGATTTCATGTTTCGCCGAGCATGATTTTTGTGCTCCGAGCACTGAGCAAAGTTTTATGCCTTCATAAACGGTCTATGTTTAATTCAAATGTTGGACAAGCACGAGAAATTAAGAGTACCGACTCGAAACACGGAAAATAAATAAAGGAGAACACGAGGCACGTACGTCGAACCAAACACGGGAAAACGAGAATAAAAATGGCCGAAGACGTTCAATTTTTTTCCTATTACCTTAATATTAAGTTATATAGGGGGGGGGGGGTCTGAGTCAAGTGAATGTGACTGACCCTCCCCCTTGCCCGCCCTGTAGATAGGACGTGCCGCTGAAATAGGTCACATTTGATCACATTTTCAAGGTTGAAAATATGAAAATAGGTCGGTAAAACTAATAGAAAATAAAAGAAATAACAAGACGGTCTGGACCGGCTTAACTTGCGGCTTATGGATTGTTTGTTGCTCACTTTTTTATAATTTGATACATTAAGAGAAAAATATGAATGCACAAAAATACACTGACTGGACACTGAGGTCACCACAACAAACCAAATTAACCACCAATGTCCAATCAAAGATAAACAATAACAAAAACATGTAGTCCAGTTTATTAGGCATGGTTTAGTACAGGCACAAGATATTAAATCAGCATTAGGTATTCACTTACTTGCCCTTTACCAATAAACATCATACGCTGTAAAACTAAAACACAACTAAAATAAACCTAGTATATGCAGTGCAAATACTAAGGATTCCCATTAATTTGAACAAGTAAATCACTATGATACTACACATCACCGATAATTTGGGAAGCAGGTTCAAAATATGCTTGCCACTACAGAGGCTAACCGTGAAAGGTAGCCACATCTATAATAATTATTGTTCGGATAGTTTAATCTTTACTTTTCAAGATGGAGGAAGTGATCGATTGAAAACAAAGTGCCTTAGAAACAAAAGACTTCAAGAGGTTTAATTTGTTGATTTAAAAGATCTGATCTTGACATCTTCAAA